>NC_041388.1:533810070-533816210 GCF_002162155.2 Triticum dicoccoides
GATGCGATAATATATGAAAAAATGGAGAATATTTAAGATAAGATGAAGAGTGATGCTACATAACCAAGTAGCTATAAATGTAAGTGCAGCGATACAGGCAAAAGGTACAGCCAAGAGCAATGCACAGCTAAATTCTTCAGTACCAACCTTATGATAAGAGTAAATATAGATCTGATGTGTAGAAAATGGAGGGCAAAGGAAAATAAGCTGCAGAGTAATGGTACATGAACAACTACCTGTCATTATAAGTACACTGATAAAGGACAGCATGTACTTACAAGAACAATGCAGAGCTAAAAAAACATTGGCATTGGATATATTCTACACTAATGTAACCATTCATACAGATTAGATAATTTGGAGCAAACAATTGATAAGCAAGCTATCATGCATACTGCTGTCACATAATGAACCAGGTATGTATGCAAGTACAGTGATACAGGACAACATGTACTAACAAGAGCGAAGTAGCGGGCAACATATTTGTGATATCCTGTCGTTCTTGTGAAACCGGAATTCTTCTTTGAGCAGATTTCCTGCAAAAAAGATCCATAAGGCACATGCGAAAAAGTAGAAGTTCAAATTGTCATGTGATTTCATAGACAGTACCTCATCCTGGGAACGAGACCAGTGCATAACAAGGTTTTTCCATTCAATGTCTTCTAAATTTAGCACAGGAGACTTCACCAGAAATTCGTTTATAGACTTGCCATCAAAGTGTGATTTCCTAAGGTAACACCGATACTGCTGCAATGCTTCCCTGAAAAGCACAAGCAAGCTTTGCTCGTCATGACTATCCAGATTGACCCTCGCCTAGTTACAACAATGTAATGTAAATCATTGATGTGTTCAATCAGCAGAAAACAGGAAAATAATAGCCATGAATAATAGCACTTATACGTAAGTTGGACAGGAAGATGTGAAAATGGTGTTTGTCTTCACAATAATCTTCCCATGATGGAAATATATGCACGTAGTCCCTAACAACATTGAAAGCATTGTCTTTTAAACTGGGAATAAATGGAATGGGGTTCCAATCTATAGGAATTGGCCGTCTCTGCAGTTGGGATAGGTCTTCGGCCGGTGGACTTGCTATACTTTTTGCTGGAGTGGGATTTTTCTATGGTACAACTGGTGCTATGGCAAATGAAATCGGTATACCTTTTGCTGGAGTGCAGGTCCTGTGTGGTGGGGCTAGTGGTGTGGCCAGTGAAGTATGGGTACAGTCTGCTGGAGTCGGTCCTACGTTTTGTGTCACTGATTGTACAACCAATATAAGTGGGGTGCTGTTTGATTTCTCCGGCACCACCACATTTTTCAAGGACTTTGCTGGTGCTCCTTCAGGTTCGGCAATCACCCTCTTCCTTTTTGATGTCTGATGCACAAGAACATCATTTGAGTGAAAAAACATGGTATGATGACAGATGGAATATGTATTGATAATGGATGGGCATGGCATCTCGACATATATGATGGGTAAACTAAGCAGATGGCGGTGCAACAAAGTAGAAGAAATGCAAGACAACATATGCAAGATACCCGCAATCAATAAAACATTGCCAAATTAGAACAGGCACCTTGATGGGTGAACAGGACAGGCCATCTGCCTTTGACTCCTCGAGGTTAGAATAGTCATTAGGATCATATTCTAAACAAGAATCAACAGGTGGGAGCATATGAGTTTCATTGCATCCAGAATAGCACTCAATGCCTTGGTGCCAATTTTGTAAGTCATTGCAGTGTTTAGGTTCAAGAGTGGACTGCTGCTAGTGCGACACAAAGCAGCTACACAGATCATAGTGTAGATATAACGGGAAAACCTTAAGCATCAGAGTAAAATTAGCAAAGTGGAACTTGCTGGAATATATGTGCTAGTATTGCCGGTACGGCTAGAAAGGCTTCGGATACCAGCTCTCTTCAAGTGAAGGTGTGGTACTGTTAATATCAATGTAACTCTCAAAGGCGACACAACTCCCCGCATTTCCTTGCTATTATTATAGGATTCAAGTGGGCGGGCCACTACAAATCCTATTCCTATGTTTACAAGATCCTACGAATCAAAGAGGCTCAAAGTGTCCATCACAACCGACCGTATAGACCTCTACACTGCAAATGTCCCTACTCATCTTCAGTACAAGGAACATACTGTACTACTATCATACTCCCTCCGTTCCAAAATAAGTCTTGGTAGAGATTTCCACTATGGATCACATACAGATGTATCCAGGTACATTTTAGAGTGTAGATTCACTCATTTTGCTCCATATGTAGTCCATGGTGGAATCTATACAAAGACTTGTATTTAGGAACGGAGAGAGTACATATTAAAGAAGAACGGAAGAGGAACATGGTAAAGAAGAGCAAACGGATTTTGGATAATAAAATGTTGGTTGCGCAGTGCCCACACATGATGAACCAGAGCGCATTAAGAATGCAACTCCTAGCTGTCTCTCGACCATTTCAGGCGGTTGGATGAAGATCCTACGTCTCCTAACCCTTCTTCTTCCTCGTCTCTGATTCTTCCCATACAGAACACCGCACGGGCCGCCGGCCGGACCACCGCCCCCCACCGCCTGTGTTCCTCCGCCCACCCCACCCCCACCCCAACCCCCACCCGCGTCGAGTTTTCTTCGTTCGACGAGGCCCCAGAACCACCCGAGCCCCTTCGATCGCACCGGCGAACTCCGGCGAGCTCTGAAAAATCGACCGACCCAATTTTGAAATTTAGTCTACTATGATTTATCTAGTGTGTAATATAAAAGGGGAAAACCATAAGCATTGCGAGTATGGTGTTGAGCGTGCCATGGCAGATCTGAAGGTGCAAACCGGACAAAGGCAACTTCGCAACCAAGACAAGAAATCAGAGTAAAGCAGTGGCGATCTATTTTCTTGCTACGATAAATAAGTTGAGCAGATACGAAAGAGTACCGCCTCTGGTGCGGCGCCGTGTACGCATCTGCTGAGAATTTGACGGCGCTGCGGTAGCGATGGCTGTCGTCAGCGTGGAAGCAGATCTAGGAGGGTAGACGGTGGCGGCAGGGCGCGGTGGACGAGACGGTCGTAGGAGCGGCGCCGGCAAGGTGGACGACGACGGGGATGAAGCGAGAGGACGGGATGCAAGGATCCCGGTCCGAAGCCGTGGATGAGAGAGGTCGATCTCTTGTAATGGACGGCAGCGTCGGGGTATCAGCTCCGGCATGGTGGAGGAGGACGGCGGTGGATGGGGTGGCGGACGGCGGCGGACGGAGGAGGGTGGGGTGGAGAGGGTGTTTTGGCGCCCACGGAGTACGAATGGGGAAAAGGGAGGTAGAGAGGAAGGGGGGAACCATGTATTCAGGGCGCGCTTGTCTCAAATGCGAGGAAATTTACAAACTTAGCCCCCGTTTCAAATTTCTACTACATCACAGCGACACTAGTCGGTTGGGGATAGGACGGTAATCTCGCATACACCGAATATTTGCCGACGAGAGTTTGTTTTTGGCGCCCACCATGTATGAATATGAATCGGGGAGGGAGTCGATTTCGGCCGAGGACACACTGTGTTTTGGCACCCACCGTGTATGAATCTGGGTGAGAGGCGGTTATGTCACGTTTGGGTGAAATTACAAACCTACCCCTATCGAAACCTATAGAAATCCAGCATATAGGCTTTGCGTGGCAGGGATAGGCATCAGTGATTTCCATCTCGCAGATTTTGGTTCCGGGCGGTTACTGCGACTTTCCCCGCTTTGTTCAAATTTTGCAGAGTGCACGTTTACCGTGCCAACTCAATTCGAATCCCGTTTGTATTCTATTTTTTTTTCGGGCGGGATCCATTTTCAATTGGAATTACATTCTATATACATCATTTTTTATATATACTTTCAAAAGCACAAAACCATTTATACATAAATATGGTTTACAAATGGCATGACCTCAGATTCATAAGGTTGTATCCATCAATTTGGATTTTCAAATATTTGAAACCACTTTATGTTGAAATCCAATGTATGCATTCCTCGCTAACTGTCTCCAATTAATGTGTGTTTCATGCGGTTTTTTTACTTCTTAAACATGTATAATGTGTTTCACATACGAACATATAGTGTAATCCTATTTAGACATTAATTGCATATAAACCATGCATTGTTTGTAATTGAAGAATCTATGGATCACCAATATTGATAAACTATACAACATTACACGTGTGCCCAAATTCAAATGAATATGCATGTTTGATACACCAATTTGCATTATGATATTATCGATGTCGTGATCTCCAGTTTAAATATTTGAATCCCCTTTAATCCAGATATTCGTCTCATATAGCTATCACTCATGCTTATATAGGACTATCTCTCTGGACCTATACGCGTTCATCGTCTCTCTGGTATCTCTCATGCTACCTGTATGTCGACAATGATCTTTTATCTTCGTAACACACTGACGGTACTCTCCCCCTCAACCTTCATCACTCTATCTCTCTCTAAGTATATCTCGCTCCCTGCTATGTGTCTCTAACTATGATTCTCCATGTGGAATCTCTTTCTCTCACACAAACACAAAACTTTGTCTCCCGAGGTCTCATTTATCTCTACTATTCCCATGTGTGCCACTAGCACACCCCTCATACAGAGATGTCTTTCGCTCCTTAGATATGAGAACCTACGACTCTTCCTCATCAATATCTCTTTCTCACACACAAACACAAACTCTGTCTCCCAGGGTCTCATATTTCTCCATTGTTCTCTTGTATGTCGCTCACACACACCCTCTCTCCCTAGAGATATCTTGCGTTCCCTCGTATGTCTCTCTAGCTATCACTCTCGTTGTGAAATGTCTTTCTCTCTCGCAGACACAAAACTCCGTCTCTCTGGATCTCATTTCTCTCTGATATCTGTTTGTATGTGACTCACACGCACCCTCTCTCTATCTCTCTCACACTCACACACATAACCCAGCCTTCTGATCCACTCGACTCCTATCTCTAACGCACACTAGCTAGCATCTTTAACTTTCTATTTATCTGTTTCTCCATCAACCTTCTTTCTCGCCCTCACTCTTGATTCCTATCACGCACACTACATATGTTTCTCTCTACATGTAGTCAAGTGCCCTCTCACACACATATATAACTTCACCCTTTGAACCACCCGATGGTCATCTCCAACACCCAAACTAGCGGATGTCCCTCTAGCTAGCATCTCCATCTCTGTATCTATCTGTAGTTTCTCCATCAACATTTTTTTCTCGCACGGAGTCTTGCTTCCTATCACCCACACTATATATGTCTCTCCATACATATGCATTTATAGGTTGGTCTCTTTTGCACAATCATTGCACCTCACTCCCTCTGCTCGCCATAGATGCATGCTCCAGCCCACACCACTATCTCTTAAAGACAAAAACACATGCTCAATTGTCGGGACTTCTTCCATGCATTCTCACATGCATGCATATTGTCATACCGATCCGTCTCTCCCATGTCGTTGATCTTATGACTTATGTCTTCTTTCTTTTATCTCGATCATGCGCACGCACACACACACATCCCATGTATACATGTATACCTCTCACACATGCACGTTCAAGGTCTCTATGTCTCCATACGTAGCTAATTACCCTCAATCCTAACGCCACATCAAATCGTTCTCCTCTTTTGTGCACATAACTTCTGCCTGGATGGGTAAAACACACACTCACACTTAACAATCTCCTTCTAGCTAACCCCCCGCCTCTCACTCTTCCCCTATATCCCCGAAACCAATAAGACCATCCCTTAGTTTAATTCCCGCCTACATGCACCATCGATATATAGTAGTCTTCCTCGGTGTCTCTCGAACAAACACATTCTCTCGAAGTCGACTCCTCTCACGCGCACACACCTTCTCTTCCCTCTCTACGGGCATTTTCTCTCTTGCACCCCATC
Organism: Triticum dicoccoides; assembly: GCF_002162155.2. Lineage (NCBI taxonomy): Eukaryota > Viridiplantae > Streptophyta > Magnoliopsida > Poales > Poaceae > Triticum > Triticum dicoccoides. Next base: position 533,815,979 of record NC_041388.1, read on the forward strand.
GTTGGTGGCCTCTGCCATACACATCACCTCTCTATGATGAAAGCCATGCACACTTAAATTACATCCGCCACAGAGGACCCCGCGACACACACACGCACACACACACACACATGCACACCCCCCCCCAACACACACACACTAAGACTCCATCTCTCTCTCTCACACACACACACAAACACACACACACAAGCACGCCCCCCGCCCCCCCACACACACTAAGACTCCCTCTCTC
>NC_041388.1:533816436-533885963 GCF_002162155.2 Triticum dicoccoides
CACACACACACAAACTAAGACTCCATCTCTCTCTCTCCTCTCTCTCTCACACACACACACACTAAGACTCCATCTCACACACACATGCTCTAGGCGGAGCATTTGTTCCTACCACCCTTCATCCAACCTTACCCGTATGATAAACAATCACCTTTATTTACTTGCATAACATGGAAAAATTCCACTTTACTTTAGTAGTCAGCAAACTTATCATCTGTACCCTTATAAAAAACGAGTTGATGGTGATGGTGTGCCTGCCATCTTGTAATACAGACCGTATGATCTATATCTGAGGATAGAAAGCAAACTATGATAATTTTACAAAAGATACCGGCACCTCTCTCCACATCATTATCTCTCGCAACCTCATTGCTCAGCAATTAAAAAAGGAATAAGTCTCTGGAACAATCTAGCATGCATGGTGGCCGCTGCCGCCTGCCGGCGCCGTCCATCCCCATGCCTCCGCCCATTTCAACCACCAGTCACCACCACGCTCCACTCCTCCTCGCCTTATCTCTCATCTTTCATTTTTTCAATGACATTCTTGAGATACCAGTTTTCCGATAAAATTCTTGAGATATCACTAGTTTTTACACATGAGATTACTCCTGCATGGGTCAATCACAACATGTGTTCTGTAAAAAAATGCATATTGATGATCCGTGCAATGCACGAGAATCTTGCTTGTAATTATATAACACAAATCACGAGCAGGAAGTGACATTTTTTTGACACAACCACGTTAACATGGCCACGTAAATCACTAGCTAAAGTAAATACTATTATACTTATATCTCGATGCAAAAGGTTGAGTACATGTCCGAAGAGTAGAGTCGCACACACGCACTCTGTCTCTCAGAATCTCTCTCTCACACACACCGGTTACGTGACGCCCACTTAAGCAGACACGTATGTTACAATTTGTGCACCCACGGGTACACATGATGCTGCGCATTTATTTAAGCCGGAAGGCAAACCCAAACAGTAGCTGCATTCATTCCCCTCCCGCCGCCTCTTCTCTGGTCACCGTCGCCCGGTAGCCATGGGCTGGCCGAAGGTCACAACATACGCCATACTCCGCCGGAGCGACGCTTTAATATGGAAATTTTAGTGGTCATGCATGCATCTTTTTGTGCTAGCACTCCTATATAAGGGTTGACCGGTCGCTTCCCGTGGACGTGCGCGGGCGGTGGAAGAGGAAGGAGAAGGGAAGTGGGCTGTGGAGTAACGTTTTTTACCACAATTTCTTAGGAAACTAAGTGCAATAATTGAGTAGTTTTGCAAACTACCAGTACTACACCTAAAACGGTTCAAAACCTATACTCCCTTGCCAGCGCGCGCTTCCCGCGTGAAACGTTCAGCGTCCCCCTGGAGCGTCAGTGCCGCATTAATGCCCGGCTAGAGCGGAGGCGACCTCTCACTGGCATCGTCTTTGAAGTCGCGCGACGGCCGAGAGAGCGCCGCTTCCCGGTGCACGTGACTGCTCCGCATCGAGACTGGCCATAGGCCCTGTTTGGATCCATGGGTTAGAGTTAGTTTGAGCTAGTTGGGGCTCAAATAGCCCTAAACTATCCAAGCACGAGGGTTTAAATTGGAGCAAGTTGCACCGAACCCACCAAAAAAACTATCCCACCCAAGAGGTGCTAACTGGAGATAGTTCTCATTGGGACCACTGAAAAATCACTTTTCTCTCTCCATGAAGTGCATTTATTGTCAATCTAACCTTGTCACCCAAACACCTCTTTGGCTACAGTTAGTTCAGGGTTAGTCATGAGTTAGTCTAACCTCTAGCTAAGTTAGAGTATCAAACAGGAGCAGTATAGGACATGCAAGTTGCTCAAAGCATACAGGCAAATTTGTACGTGAAAGGATTTTTTCTTTTTGAAAACGGAACGTGAAAGGAATTTTTTTAGAATGCTCTTGGCATGTCGCTAACATGTGATAGTTAACCGACCTCAATAGACGGTAGAAATGCCAGCCCGCCGCACTTTGATAGAGACGAGGAGGGAGAAGCGATACAGGCTGCTGGATTACTAGAGATAGGTGTCGCACGGAAACCAAGAAATATGGTGATAGCGTGGGTTAGCCATGTACTAGTATGATACTACACTGGGCTACCGTGTTTCGTACTCTTCCAGTCCACTGTGGAGATGATTGGTTAATTTTATATCGCTGAATAATATTAAATACTATGAGTGCAGATGCCCCACCACGAGGTTCCTTGCCCCTTCTCGGTCGTCCGGAATCTATGTTCTTCCACTCTATTTTTTTACGTGAGCTTTGTTCATCATTTTGCCAACACACGAGACATCTAGCATCAAGGTGCACGTGTTATGCAAGGATCATTCCATCTATATGAAGAACACGTGGGACTGGAACTACGAGACGAACATGTACCCAGGAGTGGACGTACAAACCTGAGTAATGTAGCGCAGTAAGTGATGTAGAAAGGCACAAATGGTATGAACATGCGTGGCATATAGGGTGTGTTTGGTTGCGTTCTCGTCTCAGCATAGTTGTTCCCTCTTCATGCATGCTCAACTCAACACCCCTCTTCACGCATGCTCTCTTCATGCATGCTTCTAGTGTATTTGTGCTAAACTAGTGTGGACTGATGCACCCTCCATACACTCTACCAAACACCCAAAAGTAGGTCGAGAAGGGAACTCTTGGGCGGCATTTGTCTCTTACTATGTACTACCACTAAATGTTGTACGTGCAATGCACGGTGATGTTATGGAGTACGTGCCTAAGTACTCTACTACTACTATATTAGTTGGAGGCACATATTAACTTTTATATTTGTTTACATGTATGCCCCGAGACCTTCCAACTAGACGTGTCTTTGTCTCCAGGTCGCACTTTGTATCGTTCATACCACTAAGTACTACTACGTGTGGTCTCCGACCCAGAAGTGGAAGAAGTGGAGACATTCTACCACGCTGTTTTTTTACGCTGGGCTCTACCACGCTATTCATGTCCCACTCCTTGCACTGACGTGTGGGACATCCAGCACATGCCGTGTTTGGCACCCTTCGTTGTAAGAGTTGAAACACTAGCATTCATCAGAAATAAAAAATAATTATAAATTGGCAGTGATACTATTTTTTTGCGAACCAATCAGCAGTGATACTATACCACGTGGTTTCCTTGCTCCTCGATATCGGAAAAAATACTTCCGTTCGCCAACATGTGGGACGTCGACCATCCTGGTCCACTTGCCATGCACGCAGAACTCCAAGGGAGTCACCCAGGTCGTCGCGCCGCAGTAACAATGACTAACGAGCCGTCAAATCACAGGCCCACTTCCCACTTTGAAGTTGCTTGGATGAAGGAACCATAATGACTTCGTTGAATTCCGCTTCTTGAAGAAAACTACTGTACCACCAATACTGCTAGCTATAGTAGTTACTCCAACAGAGGCCTCCTTTCGTTCATAGGATAGGAATATGAAAATCATAGGAAGTGAGATGACATGCATCTCAGTTCCTATAGAGAAAGAGATGCCATTTGATGCTTAGGATAGGATTTTTTTCCATTTAGTCTAGGCTAATGTACTGGTAATTTGCTCTAAAAACTACAGTAGTAACTAGTAGTACCGGTACATGCTCGTACTCAGACACACACACACACACACACACACACACACTAACTACTAGTACTACTACTTCTCACATGCTGGCCAGACGCCGTCGTTCTCCTTCCCGGCTTTGTCGGCGACACCTCACCGTGCTTGGATCTCCGTCGACCTCTCCGCAGCAGCGCGTGCGTCCTTTTCTTTCTTGCGGCGGCGGGCCTCCCTTTTCTTGAGTGCTTTCTGACTTTTCTGCTCCCTCTGTGCGGCTTTGGCCGCCTCTTGCTCTACCGCCCATTCGGCCTTGGCATCTTCAAATTCCTCCCACATAGTTGTGAGGTCGCGAGCGGCGATGAACTCGGCACGGCGGGATGCCATCGCTTCCCTACCATTTTGTGTGCGGTCATGGGCGGCGAGGAACTCGGCGCGACGGGATGCCATCGCTGCCTTATCGGTTAGTGTGCGATGCGGTGGCATGAACGACGCTTGGTGAGAGCTCTGGGGTGGAGTGGCCGGACAACCGTATAGTGCATTGGTTTGTCAAGAGCTCAAGGACAGAAGATGAAGCAAATTTGGATTCCCCTTCAAGCCTGGTCATTTATTACCAAGTAAAATGCATTGGCGGTCATTGAACTTGTCTTGATAGCTCACTTTGATCATTGTATATGAGATATGGTGATTATACGGTCACTGGCTCAGCGTATAGCTCCGTATTTGTCTGGTTGACCAGTCAAACAGTCCGCATGCGCCTCATCAGCTCGTGTTCTTTATCGATCTACGTGGGCCTACCTGTCAATGGAGAAAGAAATACTGTAAAAACCAAAATTATGCTAGAGTCCGGACCGCTTCCGGAGCCCGCTCTCACCACCATGTGTCGGTGTACAAAAAGAGGGGTACACTTTTTGTACCCCTATAACTGTGCACGGGCAGTCTGAGCCACGGGCACCACCACACCAAGCAAGGCAAGGGAGGTGAGCCAGGGTAAGACCGAAGCTCAAGAGAACTATGACGCCAAGGCCAAGACCACGAAGAGCAAAGGGGACGAAGCGGACTCCCCCGGCAAGATCCTTGCCGGGAGACAGTTCTAGCAGCCCCGGCAAGACCCTTGCCGTGGCGACTCGTCCCGCGCCTACGGAGCAAATCACCCTTGAGTCCACTGCCCCCAAAGGGCAAGGATTCGGGAGACATCCCCGTGGAAACATGCAGATCTTTGTGAAGACATTCAAGATCAGGTACGCACTAAGGAGATGACAACCCTTGGCGGGATCCCAGCCGAGGAAGACCACAAGGCCCTCGGCAAGCGCCTTGCCGGGGATGACAGCAGGCGCCCCGGCAAGACCCTTGCCGGGGCCCCGGCAAGGCCCTTACCGAGGACACCCGCAGGGCCACCATCAGGCCGACGCCGACTAAACCTCCACCGCCGTTCGCATGCAGCTGCCGACCCAACCAGCTGGGCAGGTACCTGTGTGGCGGCATGTAGATCTCCGTGAAGACCCACCACTGCGCCACCTCAGCTGCCTGCCTACCTACATGGCATCGCAGGCGTCGCTGGCCAGGGCGCGTGTCAACACAAGAAGGAGCGGCGACGGATGAGACAGGTTTCTCCCCCGTCCCAGATAAACCAAGGACACCTAAGCAAGATGCATTAAATGCGCCTTGTCATGTAATGTGAGGGATAACCTCGCATCACTGTACCCTTTCCACCTCCTGTGTGCCACTATGGCAACCCCTTTTTTCTATAAAAGGAGGCCCGAGGCGACCAGGAGAAGGATTCGGCTTTTTGGAGCTCCTCACGCCCCATAGCTAGCTCAAGAACACAGATATACAATCCACCAAAGCAGGAGTAGGGTTTTACGCATCCTCACGGCCCGAACCTAGATAAACGAACCGTGTGCTACCCGTTAGATCCACTCTTCTCACGACCCCGTGCCCCGCTAACCGTAGTAGGGATTCTTGTGATCCCATAGGTATCGTTCCCACCGACATCTCTGGCGCGCCAGGTAGGGGGCGCAGTTGTGAGAATCGGCTTTAGCAGTTAGTTCGGCGCTTCTTCATCATCATGGCGCCCAAGAAGAAGACGACGGTGGCGGTTGGCCAGTCGGAAGCTGGACAGCCCGTCCCGATGCGGGCGAGCAGCGGACCGGTCGCAGAAAGGACCCGGGGCGCTACTCGTGAACACCAACACCATCCCAGCAGCCGGAGTTTGGGAGGTGGTGATGTTTGTGTGCCTGGTAACGGGCCACATGTCGCCAAATCCAAAGGCAGAGCCAAGCCCTTCGCGGGTGGAGCGGAGCCTTCCAGGGTCATCGCCGCCCCGCCCGAAGGCGACGCAAGGGCCTCCAAGACTCCCATGCCGGCGCCAACAGCACGCTCCTCCCAGGCAGCGTGCGACGAACGGCGTAATCACGCCGAAGATCCCGGGCGTCACCGCGGGAAGAGCCCCGAGTGCCACTCCCGGGACGTAGAAGACCTGCCCACTCGCCGAGGCGCTGGTGATAACGGCATGCGACCGCGGGGTCGTGATAGAGCTCCTTCTGACATGGTCAGAAGTCGAAGCGCGTTGCGATCCGTGCAGGTTTCGCTACCACTGACGCCAGCAGAGGCCCTGGCGCGCGCGCAGTTGCTCTTCGATTTTCCTCCGGCTACGGGGAAACTCGACGAATGGAGAGCCACTATCCGAAGCCTTGTTGCGGTGGCCAACAAAGACGAACCAAGTCCGGTGAGGCCCCCGGGTCGACGCTCTGATGGAGTCCCGCGGACCAGTGGCGGAAAAGTCGGCGGCGCCGCGACCATGGTGCATTCACCTCTTCCCCATCCGGTACCGTGGACGTCGGCTCGTCGCGACATCGGGGGCGATGACATCTCCATAGCATCGTCTGACCCGCGGACCCACTGTGACCAGCGCCAAGTTCTTCGGGAACGAGCCCATGAAGACGCTCGAACCACTATCGAGCGCCGGCACGGAGCGCGCCACCAGTCAGACAGGTGAGCAGGGCCTGCTGTGAACCACCCGGCCCCGGAGAGCCCTGGAGGCCTACCTTACGAGGTAGGCTGTCCGGCTTTTACCCGTGAGCTGCGGCAGTTCCAGTGGCCCACTCACCGCACCTTCAAACCTGACGTTGGCGAAAAGTACAACGGCAAGACTCACCCGTCTGAGTTCCTCAGCATCTACACCATCGCGATGTAAGCCGCCGGATCCCGCGACGATAAGGTGCTTGCGAATTACTTTCCATTGGCTCTTAAACCCAACACCATGTCGTGGTTGATGCACTTGCCGGTAGACTCTATTTCCTCCTGGTCGGATTTGTGCCATGAGTTTGTGGGCGCCTTTACTGGGGGTCACCAAGCCCATGGCCAAGCAAGCGACCTGCATGTCATTCCCCAAAAGGGAGGCGAGAGTCTGCGCAAGTATATACAGAGGTTCAGCCAGGTACAGTACAATATCCCTGATGTTCACCCTGCCGCCATCATCAGCGCGTTCCATCAGAACGTGCGTAACCGCAAGATGCGCGAAGAACTGGCAATGAACAAGGTGAAAGATGTGGCAGAACTCTATGTTCTTGCTGATAGATGTGCCCGAGCTGAAGAGGGAAGGAAGTACCCCGGCGAAGATGCCAGCATGGAAACCGACTCCTCAGATGAGGATACTGCCGCCCTGGCGAAGAAAGGCCGGCGCCGCAACAGGAAGCGCAAAGGTAAGGCTGTGCTTGCCGTCGAGGGATCTGACGACGCCGGCTCCACCAAGAAAACCAAGGCAGATGACCCCAGCAAGGAAATTGTCGGATGTGTCACCTGCAGGGCCTTGGCGGCTGCCGAGAAGCCAGGAAACTCTGACAAGCAATACTGCAAGATCCATCGCACCAAAGGCCATGATCTCCAGAACTGCCGACAGGTTGAGCTCCTTTCTGAGAAGCAGAGGGCTGAATATGAGAGGCGGGACAAGGAGAAAGGCCAGGACGGTGCTGAGGGGTCCGGCAAGAAGCGTAACGGCCAGGCGGGCCGTCGCGGCAAAGATAAACAGTAGGAGAGGCCCGCCTGGGGCCGTGACAAAAAGCCAGAAGACAATGATCACGAAGAGGATGATGAGTCTAGTGACCAAGAATTTCAGAAGGCTATAGAGGCCATGTGCGTCGACGATGGTGCCTCGCTGCATACCTCTCACCGCCAGCTTAAACAGTGGGCGCTTGAGATTACAGCGGCGGAACCGTCGTTTGATGCCTAAAGGCCGCTGAAGTGGTGTAGCACACCTATCATTTTTGACACTGAGGATCACCCTGATTGCACTACTGCAGTTAGGTGCTTGCCATTGTTGGTTTCACCAACAATACGCAACCTCAAGGTGACAAAGATGCTAGTCGATGGCGGGGCCGGTTTGAACTTAATCTCGCCTGCCATGATCGAGAAATTGCAGATTCCTAATGAAGACCTCGAAGAGACAGGCACGTTTCAGGGGGTCAACCCGGGAAGAAGTCAACCAAAGGGAAAGGTCACGTTGCCCGTGACTTTTGGGAGTGATCTGAACTATAGGACAGAAAGGATTGTGTTCGACGTTGCCAAGATCCCCTTGCCTTACAACGGGATCCTTGGCCACCCAGCGCTGGCCAAGTTCATGGTGGCGTCACATTACGCCTACAACACCCTGAAGATGCCGGGGCCTGTGACGATCATCACCGTCCCGTCAGATAAGAAGGATGCGCTAATTTGCGCTGACCAACTCTACCAACAAGTAGTTGCAGCAGCCGCCACTGCTAAGGCGCTTGCTCCTGCCGATGGAGCCCCGGGAAGGCGAAAGAAGAAGACCGGTGAGACCTCAGGCACCCACTCTGGCAAGCGCACCTCTTCGGAGTGTAGCGCTCCTGTCGAGGACGTGCCAGAGAGCTCCGCCGACAGAAACAAGAAGTCCAGGGCCACGCCGTCGGGAACCAAGAAGGTTTGTGTCAAGGAGGACGGCACGGGAGGAGCTTTTACCATAAGCTCCACCCTTGACGACAAATAGGAAGACGCGCTCGTCACCTTCCTGCGGGCGAATGTCGATGTGTTTGCATGGCAAACATCCGACATCCCCGGCGTTCCCAGGGAGGTGATTGAGCACCACCTTGCTGTCTGTCCTCACGCGCGGCCCATCAAGTAGAAGGTCAGAAAGCAAGCTTTGGAACGACAAGAGTTCATCACAGAGGAGATCCGGAAACTGGAAGTAGTGGGTTTGGTAAGAGGAGTGCTCCATCCGACGTGGTTGGCCAATCCGGTGGTAGTGCGCAAGGCAAATGGGAAGTGGAGGCTGTGTATTGATTACACAGATATTAATAAGGCTTGTCCCAAAGACCCCTTCCCGTTGCCGTGCATCAAACAGATTGTTGACTCCATAGCTGGGTGTGATCTGTTGTCATTCCTCGATGCCTATTCCGGCTACCACAAGATCTTCATGACAAGGGAAGATGAAGATAAAATAGCATTCATCACCCCATGTGGTACGTATTGCTTTATACGGATGCCTTTCGGGTTGAAGAGTGCTTGTTCAACGTTTGGAAGGGCGGTCCAGATTAGTTTTGAACCCCAGCTCCATAGAAATATGGAAGCTTATATGGATGATATAGTGGTCAAAACCAAGAACAGGGCAACCCTCATATCAGATTTACAAGAAAATTTGCAAACCTACGCAAGATCAATCTCAAGCTGAACCCTGAGAAGTGCGTCTTCGGTGTCCCGTCTGGCAAGCTTCTCGGGTTCTTTGTGTCACAGCCTGGGATAGAGGCCAATCCGGACAAGATCAAAGCTATAGAGCAGATTGAAGCGCCCAAGCGAGTCAAGGATGTGCGTCGGCTTGCTGGTTGCGTTGCCGCCATGAGCAGGTTCATTTCCAAGTCCGCCGAGTGTGCCCTTCCCTTTTTCAAGATTTTGAAAAAGGCGGGCCCGATGGAGTGGACGCCAAAAGCCGAAGCAGCATTGCAAGATTTGAAGAGGTACCTCTCCTCCGCACCAATACTAGTTGCGCCTAGGCCACAGGAACCGTTGCTGCTGTACCTGGCGGCAACAAACTAGGTGGTCAGTGCCGCACTAGTGGCGCAGAGAGAAATTGATGATGAGGTAATAGCAGCGACGAAGCCCGATGCCACCGATGCCGAGACGACGCAGCCAATTGAAGTGCCGCCGAAGAGAAAATGATGCAGCACCCGGTCTACTTTGTTAGTTCCCTCCTGTAGGGGGCTAGATCGAGGTACTCCGGTGTGCAGAAACTGCTCTTCGGCCTTCTTATGGCCTCGAGGAAACTGCATCACTACTTCCAGGTGCACGAAATCACTATCGTCACTCGCCTCCCTCTGCAACGGATATTGCACAATCCAGACGCAACAGGAAGGATCGTAGAGTGGGCACTAGAACTGTCCAGCTTTGGCCTCAAGTTTGAGAGTACCTCAATGATTCAAAGCCGAGTCCTGGCGGAGTTCGTTGCAGAATGGACCGTGACGCCTAACAAAGAAACCCAAGAGACTGCTCTCCCCGGCAAGGAGGCAAGTTGCGACTGGATCATGTACTTTGATGGAGCTTTCTCCTTACAGGGCGCCGGGCCTGGCGTACTGCTTGTTGCGCCCACTGGAGAGCACCTCAAGTACGTGATCCAGATGCACTTCCCCAGGGAGGTGTCAACAAACAATATGGCTGAGTACGAAGGGCTGCTTGCCGGTCTTAGGATCGCGGCGGACCTCGGAATCAAGAAACTCGTCGTCAGAGGTGACTCACAACTTGTCGTTAAGCAAGTCAACAAGGATTACCAGAGCCCGTTGATGAAGGCCTACATCGATGAAGTGAGAAAGCTGGAAGAGCATTTTGACGGTATACATGCAGCATACGTTCCCCGAGCGGAGAATGATATCGCCGATTACCTGTCAAAACGCGCTGCCCTCAAGCTACCTGTGGAACGAGGTACCTTTGTGCTTCGGCTAACTCAGCCATCCGTTGATCCATCAACAGAGCATAACAAGAGGAGAAAATCAGGGCCCAGCAAGTACTTTCCCGCCGAGCTCCCCGAAGTCGCCGGCAAGGATGTTGCCGGAGACACTGAGCCCGCCACATGATGGCTAGCTCCGACAGAGCATCAAGCTCTTGCCGTCGAGACAGCCACTCCTGTAGCGGAGGAAATGCCTTTAGTCCTCGCCGTAGAGCCCCAGGCTCCAGCGTGGGCACAGCATACCGTCCGATTCCTCCAAACAGGAGAACTTCCTGAGGAGCAGGAAGAAGCGGAAAAAGTAGCCCGTCACTCTACTATGTACCAGTTCGTCGATGACGTCCTGTACAGAAAGAGGCCGAACGGCGTGAAATTGAAGTGTATCCCTCAAGAGGAAGGACTGGGGCTGTTGGCGGAGATACATGGAGGCATATGTGGATCCCACATCGGGTCAAGGGCCCTTGCCGGCAAGGCATTTCGGCAAGGCTTCTTCTGGCCCACTGCCCTCCAGGATGCGACGACACTAGTCACCAGGTGTGAAGCATATCAGTTCCATTCAAAGAAACTTCATCAGCCAGCTCAAGCCCTTCAAACCATTCCTCTCTCCTGGCCCTTCTCGGTCTGGGGGCTCGACATACTGGGCCCTTTCCCCCGCGCTGTCGGGGGCTTTGAGTACTTGTACGTCGCAATCGACAAGTTCACAAAGTGGTCAGAGGTGGAAGCAGTGAGGAAGGTCACAGCTCAGTCAGCCGTCAAATTCTTCAAGGGACTAGTGTGCCGTTTTGGTGTACCCAATAGGGTCATCAACGACAATGGTACATAGTTCACAAGCCGCACCTTCATGCAATATACCCAAGACCTTGGCAGCAAAGTCTGTTTCACTTCCGTTGCTCACCCATGAAGCAATGGTCAAGCTGAGAGGGCAAATGCTGAAGTACTGCGAGGCCTAAGGACAAAGACCTTTGACAGACTGCGCAAGAGTGGAAGGCGCTAGATTGATGAATTGCCGGCAGTTCTTTGGTCAATCAGAATGACACCAAATTAAGCCACCGGCTAGACACCCTTTGCCCTAGTATACGGGGCAGAAGCAGTTCTCCCCACGGAACTCATATACGAGTCACCTTGAGTACTCGCTTATGACGAGCTTGAGCAAGAGCAATTGCGGCAAGATGACGCAACGCTCCTTGAGGAAGATCGTCTTCGGGCGGCTGTGAGAGCAGCGCGCTACCAGCAAGCCTTGCGCCGCTACCATAGCCGCAAGGTTCATGCCCGAAGCTTTGAGGAAGGCGACCTTGTTCTTCGGCGCATTCAATCGGCCAAGAATTCCAACAAGTTGACGCCAAAGTGGGAAGGCCCTTATCGGGTAATACGAGTCACCAGGCCCGGCGCAGTCCGCCTGGAGACCGAAGATGCCGTTCCGGTGAGTAACTCCTAGAACATTGAGCATCTTCGCAAGTTTTACCCGTGAGGCGCGGCTTGCCGGGCCCCCCGGCAAGCCACCTTTTGTACGAGCCTTGCCGATGACGCATGTAACCTTCTGTACAAAGCCAGGCGCAGACCCTGAGCATAAATAAATGAAGCGCTGGCGCCCTAAGTTATAGCATGCATGCTAGGTCAAGTCTCGTCCTTGGTTAGGGTTGATAGTGCTTAGCGGCGACTAACCCCTAGCTTAGAGGTCGAGTGTGTGTCTCTTTGTCTTTCTTTTGTCTTCTTTGGTTCACAGGACACATAGATATCCGTGCCGAACCACTTGGGGAGAAAAAAGAGAGGAACAGACCAGCATCTAGCCCCCGGCAAGCCTGTATTGCCGGGGTCTGCAAGAGCAAAGATTCACCCACGGCGAACCATGATTGCCGGGGACTGCAGCTTCAGATAAGTTCTTCGTCCCTTATCATGCATTCCATTATGGACTGAGGTATGTGAAACCTCGTTTTCCCCTAAGCTACCGTGCTCCCATAACTCTAGGCCCTAGGGCTCGTTCCTGGGGCCAAGTTTGGTCGTAGTTGCGGCAGTGAAAGGATGAAACAAGGAGCCTGAACCCGCCTCATCCTTGCCTCTGCCAAAGGCGTGAGGAAGGTCGAGCAAAGTGGGGAGACGGCAAGGCCTGTTGCCGGGTAAGGAAATGTTTATCTTGAAGATATCAAGGATTTACTCCTTGCTGTGGGTTTCACGCGCAAACAAATGACACGGCAAGCATCCCTTTTTCATTAAAAAACATCCCACTCAGGTACAGTCCATAGGGAATGAAAAACATGAATGATGGGATTACAAGTTTTAAATTCAACAAAGGCCCGAAGGCTTACAAACTAAAAAGAGATAAGGTGCCCGTAATCCCTTTCTTGTCCCTCTCCTCAGGAGGCAGGTCAAGGAGGCGAAAGGGACAAAAGAAGCGCCTAGGCGAGCTACGGGTGGCAGAAGACACCAAGAGAACATCTTGGTGGCCGTCCAAAGGCTGGATGGTGATGGCGGCGCCGGAAGCAGAGCTCGAAGACGAGGCGGCAACACGTCAGCACGCGTCGAAGGCGTCGGTGCCCGCGTACTCCGACTTGACGGCCTTGCCGCCCGCCCTCTTCCTCTTCTGCAGCCTCCCAACGCCAGCCGCCCAAGGAGACTACCCCGAGAAGTTCAGGGAGCTGGCGACGTGGATGATGGGGTCGTCGATGCCGCACGGAGCGGCACCCGACACCTAATCGGACCCATCATCCTGCCGCGTACTACCCTCATCATCGCTGCCGCTCTCCTCCTCATCACTCCCGCCCAAGGAGGAGTCTTCACTATCAGAAGAGCTCTACACGCAGCACCTTGCACGGGTCCCAAAGCACCCGAAGACCTTGACGGAGAGAAGGCCACCCTCCATCAGCTTAAAATGGAGAGTGAGCCCCTCCGTCAAGCGATGGATATGAGCAAACGTCTTCCATCCCTGACAAAGATACATCACATGAGGGGCGGGGAAGTCGACGCGGACCCGCGTGCCACTGATCCCTCAGCCCCTCATGTGCAGCCGCAACGATTCCGGCGGATCCAGCTCCATCTCCCGCGCAAATGGAGTCGGGAGACGAAGGCAACGGTGCGGCGGCCGGCGCAGCCTGACGAAGAACTCACAAGGTTCATCCCCAATATGGCCCTCCATTGGAGGAGGAGCTACTGGCGGAGGCGAGGCCGGCGCGCCGCCCCGTCCTCCTCTTCCCCGAGCGCCCCGGCCTCGCTCACGGCCTCGCCCCCCTCCCCCTTCCCCTCGCGGCTGGCTCTGCCACCGCAGGCACAGGAGAAGGAGGGACGCGTTGTCGAGCGGTGACCCTCGCTGCCACTATTGAAGGACCGGGATTCCTTCTCTCCATGACGGATGGAAGGGAGGAGCAGAAGCTGAAGGAAGAAGAAGGTGAAAGAATGCGGGACGCCATCCCCCCTCCCGCTCTTTATAAAGGATCGGGGTTGGGGCTCGGCCGCCCCGCTCGGCCAATCAAGATACAGAAGGCGCAGGGAGCCAGGACCGACCCGCCGCCCCAACCAGCGACGACCCGGTTTCCCGCCTCCACCGTTTGCAACCCCAGGCGCATGGGAGACACGTGGCGGACGTGCAGAACCGAGGGGACGGGTGAGACGACCACTCCTTACCCCGTGATGGTGGGGAGTGGATGCCTTGAAGACCGCGCCTCAGCCCCATTCGGTAAAAGGGCCACGCCTCCATGCTTCCCTCCGTTTATGGGGAAGGCGCGAACCGCCCCTTTACTACGATGTGACGCATGCCTGTGGGAACCAACCTCACACATGCCGCCCACGTCACACGCGCCTCCCCATGCCACGCCACGCGCGGGAGTTATGGGAAGCGCCGTGCGCGAAGAACCTTACCGCGGTAAAAACCGCCCCGCCTGCCCGCGCACCGTTTTGGGGCCTAGCCCAACAACGCGTTACGCTTATGTGTGGCCCAGGCCCGGGGGTTCCTGTCGGTGTACAAAAAGAGGGGTACACTTTTTGTACCCCTATAACTGTGCACGGGCAGTCTGAGCCACGGGCACCGCCACACCAAGCAAGGCAAGGGAGGTGAGCCAGGGTAAGACCAAAGCTCAAGAGAACTACGACACCAAGGCCAAGACCACGAAGAGCAAAGGGGACGAAGCGGACTCCCCCGGCAAGATCCTTGCCGGGAGACAGTTCTAGCAGCCCCGGCAAGACCCTTGCCGCGGCGACTCGTCCCGCGCCTACGGAGCAAATCACCCTTGAGTCCACTGCCCCCAAAGGGCAAGGATTCAGGAGACATCCCCGTGGCGACATGCAGATCTTTGTGAAGACATTCAAGATCAGGTACACACTAAGGAGATGACAACCCTTGGCGGGATCCCAGCCAAGGAAGACCACAAGGCCCCCGGCAAGCGCCTTGCCGGGGATGACAGCAGGCGCCCCGGCAAGGCCCTTACCGAGGACACCCGCAGGGCAGCATCAGGCCCACGCCGACTAAACCTCCGCCGCCATTCGCATGCAGCTGCCGACCCAACCAGCTGGGCAGGCACCTGCGTTGTGGCATGCAGATCTCCGTGAAGACCCACCACTGCGCCACCTCAGCTGCCTGCCTACCTACATGGCATCGCAGGCGTCGCTGGCCAGGGCACGTGTTGACAGAAGAAGGAGCGGCGACGGACGAGACATGTTTCTCCCCCGTCCCTGATAAAGCAAGGACACCTAAGCAAGACGCATTAAATGTGCCTTGTCATGTAATGCGAGGGATAACCTCGCATCACTGTACCCTTTCCACCTCCTGTGTGCCACTGTGGCAACCCCTTTTTTCTATAAAAGGAGGCCCGAGGCGACCAGGAGAAGGATTCGGCTTTTTGGAGCTCCTCACGCCCCATAGCTAGCTCAAGAACACAGATATACAATCCACCAAAGCAGGAGTAGGGTTTTACGCATCCTCGCGGCCCGAACCTGGATAAACGAACCGTGTGCTACCTGTTATATCCGCTCTTCTCACGACCCCGCGCCTCGCTAACCACAGTAGGGATTCTTGTGATCCCATAGGTGTCGTTCCCACCGACACTGGCCCCTCAAGACGCCAGCTGCCCGCCGCATGCATGCATAGCAAGTAGTACTCCTTATGTGGAGGAGAGAGAGGCATTGACAAAGTCAAGGAGTGGGCTCTGCAAGAGCCCGTCTCTACACGTGCTCCTAGGTAAAAAAAATAATTCTAAACAAGGCATAAAAAACAATTATGTCTTAAAAAAAGAAAGGTAAAAAACATTTGAGAGGAAATAGATAGAGAGAAAGTGAGAAAAAGTTGTAACCTGGGCATTACATGAGGAAGGAGGGAGTGGTGCACATGCCAAGTTCGCTGGGCTGCCGTGTTTCACACTCCTCCGTCGTAACAGTGGAGACAATAGCTTTCATCAAAAATAAACAATGAATACTCGTTGCTCGTCCTCTATATCGGAAAGAATACTTTCATTCGCCGACATGTGGGCGTCAACCATCCTGGTCCACCTGCCATGCACAAAATTATCCTGGTCTACCCCGGTCGTATCGTAGGCCCAACCTTTCCCACTAGAAGTTGTTCGGACAAAGGAACCATCATGACTTTGTTGAATTCCGCTTCTTCAAGAAAACTTACTGTACCCACAATACTGCTACCACACGTGAAGACTGGACGGCACTGTACCACATCATATCACTGAAACCCACTAGGGCAAACTAGCCCGCCTAGGTCATCTATTTTGGAACGGAGGGAGTACGTCTCTGCACTGCTATGATTTTGTGTTGCACGTCATATCACTGAAACCCACTAGGCCAAACTAGCCCGCCTAGGTCATCAATCGCTAAGCCTACAATTTTAGGAGCTAGGGCTATTGGTCGATCGATGAGGGATAAGTATAAGCGTACCACGAGCTCATCAGCCCCAATGTTTCTCTTCAGTGAGTGTTTTGCAAGTACTATAGCTCGCACAGTAGCTAACCTACTAACACCAAGAATCGTCAAACAAGCCCTGCTGATATGATAAACAGGTCAAACTTACATCTAATCATGCCATATATTACATCAAAATCTGGTGAGGATACATCTGTTTCCATAACTCGAAGAGGGTTCGCATGATTCATCGCATGATTCATTATCAAACAAAAGTAGCAAGATCCGCCCACACAAGATAGTGCACTAGCCCTAAGATGGTTTGATAACTTGCATCGTTCTGGTAATTAAACACAGGGCAATGCAAACTACCCTGAAGGATTAGCCTGACCAACTATTTCTTGTCATCGATCTCTCGAGCAATGACCACAGCACGGACAACGGCATGGGAATCAATTTCTGGGGCGATGTCCGCAGGACTGACCGCGACATCGAAATCGATCTCTGGGGCGATGTCCACAGGATGGACAGTGGCATCGGAATCGATCTCTGGGGCGATGCCAACAGGACGGGCCACGACATCAGAATCATCAAGGACGTCCACCGGCACCTGCACAACCCTAACATATTAGCAAGAACATTGCAAATAATCAAAAACCACAACTATGGTAATAAGCCATTATTTTTTACTTGTGCAGCTCACCGGGGGATCTCATCCCTCCGGGGGCCATCACCTTGCCAGGGGAATATTGCTTCTCAACGGCGACTATCTCCTCAAACTCGGTCTTGAGCCTCACATAGGTGGCAATCAGAGTTCCTGGGGTAGGCATGGTGGGGCCCTTGCCATTCTTCCAACTTCCTTTGAGGAGTTCATCCGCCAACATCCTCAACTCTTTGGCCAATGCTTGTTTCTTGGAGTTCTTCATCTCCATGGGTTGGCCCGCCAACATGGTCAACTTGTTGGTCGGTGCTCGCTTCCTGGAGATCGCTGTCTCCAGTGGGTTGTCCACCGGCAACTCTTTGCCTAGTGCTCCAGGATCCATCAATGAACTGACAAACAAAAAGCAATCGAAAGGAAACCACAATCGCAATGAAAACGGGAAAAGAATAGGATGTGAGAATCGGTCGGTGCTTCGCAAAAAGAAGATTCTTGGAATGAAAAGATAGCAGCATAACTGATTCGCCCACATTTCCTTCGTCGGTACAGAAGAAAAATGGCAGAAGTAAGTAGCCTGGAGTGAGGTTTTCTTCAAGAAAGGGAAGAAAGGGCTTGAACGAGCGTTCCAGTGAAATGATGGTTGCTTCGTCCAGTCCAACTTGGAGGCCACCTTACCACTGCTGGTAAAGGTGTGGGTTTTGTGATATGACGGGTCATGATGGCCACACCGGGGTTACAGGTGAGTCTCAACTGTAGCACCTCGCTGCGATTTGGTGGATGGCACGCGGGCCCGAATGCTTTGAAATGTCCCGCATGTAGATAGAGCGACTAGTCATATAGGAGTGCTCAATATTGTGCACCGCGACCAAGGCGGAGAGGAAAATGAGAGAACTACGTAATTAATGCATGAGTTTAATTAGGGTAGTTTTGTAAAGTACGAGATACATTCCTCCAATCGCAAAATGCCTTGGTTCACAAGATTTGAGATTTGAGCCCTATAAACCGGAAGGGAGGGAGTACTGCACACGGTGTAGTCTAGTCACTTGTTGAAATCTCTAGAAAGGCAAATACTCCTTTCCGGTTTATAGGGCTATAGTACTCCCTCCATCTAGGTGTGTAAATCATCTTAGGCTAGCCATAGTGGGAGTAACTTAGCTAGTAACATATCACACTCCAAGAATTTTTTGCTTATGTGGCAAGTAATTAATGAGAGGTGGTAACATAGCGCTTTTCAAGATAAGATGAGTCTACAAGCTAATAAATGAAGCCATCTAAAATACTACTATTATGTTACTTTGCATTATGAAGGTAGTAATTTAGGCTAGTGTCATATGCATGACACTAGTCTAAGTTACTCCCCACTATGACCAGCCTTACGAAAACCAAATAGTCCCAAAACACTTAGGCACGGTGCATTAACTTCTACCTTGTTTCTTGTTTCTTGACATATCAACCAATAAGAGATGAGAGGTGTGCATGCTTTTAATGACTTGCAATGGCTAGTTCATTGCATGCAATGCTATTAATTAGCAAATAAACATTGGTGACCCTAGGAGGAAACGGTGCTAAGCGTGTGGACCTATGCAGAATGAGTATCAACCAATGGATAATGGATTTTAATTGTTAAACAATAGCAATTTTGTCTCATGCAAGAGCCTGGCTAGTACTCCAAGGAACCGCACCACGCGAGCATTCGCAACTGCCACGTTCGGGTTGCGCTTGGCTCTTCGCCTCTTCGAGAAGACAAATAATAATGATTACTCCTACTTCTACAGTATCGGATCCACCGCTGCATGTCCGTCCACCTCGTGCGGGAGGGATAGCGAAAGCTTCAACTTACTGCTCCTGCCTTTGCGTCCATGACAGGTGGGCCCAATAGGTGGTTGGCCCTCCTGTCATGCAGCCAAAGGCAGGTGCAGTTAAGGCACCGGAGCTCAGTCCATGAGGGAGAGGGCGTTGTAGTAATGAAATTTCTCGGTCTTGTACGAGTTGACAAAGATAGGGGTTGCTTGCTTGCTAGGGTTGCTCACTACGTATATATAGGCCGGAGCCTCCGCGCTTGCTTGCTAGGGTTGCTCTATTCACACACTCTCATCCTCTCCAGATTTAAACAAGATAGGTGTGGTAACATTGTCTTTCTCCCTTCAAAAAACACTGGCTTTCTATCCTCACCGCTGGTTACAGATCCGGACGTATCCCCCTCCGTCGGTGAAGGGGAGGAGAGGCGGCGTTTAGGCCGTTGTCGACAGCGAGGGAGGAGACCCACTGCCGGCCGCACCATTATCTCTGGCTGAGCGCCGGCGCGGGAGGTCCTCCGATCCCTTCGTCGTTGCCTGTGGGCGGATCCGGCCTCCCGCCGCCCACCTATCCACATCCCGACGACCTTCAGGTATATCTTTGTTCGAAACCGCCTTGGCTCTACTTCCCCAGCTCGCTACGTTGCTGCATGTGCATCATTTTCTACCTCTCAGCCCCTCTTGATCGGATGGTCCAATGTCACATATTTTTTTCTTCTATTGTTAGAGGTAAAGCTACTTCATGGAGTCGAATCTTGTACTCCCTCATTCCGAAAATACTTGTCATTGAAATGGATGTATCTAGATGTATTTTAGTTCTAGACACATCCATTTTGATGACAAGTAATTCCGGACGGAGGGAGTACTTGGTTCAAACAAGAAATAAAGTGGGAGTGGGGGAATTTAGTATGTACATCGGACTTGGTACAACAGGAAGGAAAGGGGGTGAAAGTAGTACAGACTGGTCATACAACCGGTCTCTTGGTCGAAAAGGGAAATATAGGGGTAACGCTGTACACAGTGGTATGACCAGGACTAGATTTGCTATCCACACATAGGAGTAGGTGGCTAGAGTGAACAAAAATGGGACCAACCCAGATATGTTTCTTGGATGTTTGTTTCTCGGGGCAACAAACTATGAATCACCACTTTATGCCCCTGTTTACGTACATGGTGCTGGACTGCTGGTGCACCCACCGTTATAAGCCATGACAAGTTTAGCCAAATGTTTTTGCCTATAATTGTTTGAGACTCTGACTGTTTCCTTTGTGCCTTTTTGTGCAAACAGGGATATCCAATTCACCTGGTTGCTGTTGTGACCTTTTGGTGCACTGCACAAAACTCTTCTTAAAAGAAGTGACTTTTGTGCTGTTTAACTGGAATGTCAGAATGGAACAGTTGGTTCATTTTGGTGGAACTGCACAAAGGGAGATCTGTGTTCCAATCCTCATCATCCATATTGGCGCCATAACCTTCCTTTAGGTAAGAATGATATTTAATGCATGTGTTCATCTCTATTTTCCGACTGCCATGAGAAAATAATGTTTTTTTACTAGTACACTTGTACTCCCTCACTAACAAAACCAATTCTGAATTAGAAGGCCAATCATGTACTTGGTTTCACCAACTGGTGAGGAGAAAGAGAAACAGAGCATGAAGAGGAAGAAGAAGAAGAATAAACAGTGCCAAGGCGATCTTGCTGAAGCCAGAGGCCTCAGTCGAGGCCATTCAAGGGCTCCGGCAACGACTACCTTACATGTGAGACGATCCTCCAGGGAGCCCTTCCACTTCTGCTGTCTCACTTAATTAATTAGGAGTACTTAAGTACCACTAATTTATTACTGCCTAATTTTCCTGTCGGAGTTAAACAAATCTTTAGTAGGACCCTATGCTGAATCATGTATGTGTGTATGTTTGTCTATGGAGGTGAATCATGTGGCGGAGCAGGGAGGGAATATTATTGGTGTCATGACATAATAGTGCTATTGTTTTGCATGTCAATTTATTGCCATTGGTTCAATGAGGCAATGTTTTGCGTATTATCCATCATGATTTTGATGCTACTGGTTGAGTAATATGCTAATGTCTTCCTATCCTTTCTCACTAAGCTAATGAAGGTTTCACCTTGTTCCTACTTGTGCAAATAGGGATCATGTTGTGCCAATCATACATTAAATGGAACTACATAAGACAATACAATGAACTGTATCCCAGCCAGTGCTTTAACTCTGCTGGAAGTTCTTGATAATCTTTCGATATAATCTCAGCATTGGTAAACAAGAGTGATTTCAACCATACATTTGAAGTGCACAAAAATATATACTATTGTGTGATTCCAGTGAGTGCTTCATCATCTCTTATGGGACTACATGAATAAGCTTTTTTTCTCAGGTTGGTACGAGCCTAAGGCCTTCATCCATATTAGTTTGTTGTCATCTCTATTTGTATCGTGCTACTGTCATGAGAAACTCCTTTATCTTTGCACGTTAAAGTTTTGCAACCTATGATAAATGGCAATGCTTTGAGTGTTTAGTTGAGCTAATTGGCACTGATTAAATAAACTAATACCTCTCTTTAAGCAAGACTACTATGTTGCTAACTTTACCCATTAAGATAATGAGGGTGCTTCTATTTGTTAGTGTATGTTTCATAAACTAGTCCCACTATTACAGTAATCTCACTCTCTCAATATATGTGCCAATAGGGATGCTCGATTTTGGTGGAACTGCACAAAAACTTTGGGTGCTTCATTGCCTCGACAGCTTTCGTCCTTTCTTGTCAGTCGCTAAACTCCACATGCTTTCTTCCTTTGTTGTCAGTCGCTTGGCTTATCTCGGCTTCTAGTCAAAGGAAATAGTAATTAATATGCTACCTCACATAGGTTAGTACTGGTTTTTATCTTGATTATTGTGCTTGTCATATGTATTGGTAATTTGGTATTGTGCTACTGTTTGCCGATTTCATAAAGGAGTAATTTGGAGCCTGAACTCGCGGCAAATAATTACATCGGGTGATTTCAGTAGAACTACACAAAATGATCAGATGGACAGGTACTTATGCTGCTGCTATGTACTCCAAAGTTCACTCAGACAAGCATCGATGTTGATAAGAAGTGCCTATATTCATTCGAGTATCAACCGGCGTCAACCAATTGTCAAACTCCAAGTGTTAGGAGAGTGAACGCCAAAAATATTGCTTGGTGCATAGCCCAGAAAAACGCAGTCTAGTCTTTGGTCCCAACTTGTGCCCTTTGGTTATCGGCACATATGGTAGCAAACTATATGGCATGGAGTCTAAAGA
This sequence comes from Triticum dicoccoides, assembly GCF_002162155.2. Classification (NCBI taxonomy): domain Eukaryota; kingdom Viridiplantae; phylum Streptophyta; class Magnoliopsida; order Poales; family Poaceae; genus Triticum; species Triticum dicoccoides. The sequence continues at coordinate 533,838,537 of NC_041388.1, forward strand.
TTCCAAACAAGTTGGTTGACGCGTATATTCATCTGGCACTTAATCAGTCTGCACGCCAAGGATGCTCCATTTCAGTTGAACTACACAAAAAATTTGGGTGGTTCATTTTCTCAACCGCCTCCTTTCTCGTCTTCAATGTAGAATTTTGGCGAGATACAGGACCAAGATGACCCAGTAAACTGGTTGGATGAAAGTAGTGGCCAAGTTGCTCAAACCTCCCTGGGCACGAGGCCACTATTTGAGGATAAACCTACAAGCAAAGTTCAGATTGTCTGTGCTGCCTCTTATGTACTCAAAAGTTTACTCGTACAAGAACTAATTTTAGCAAGAAGTACCTCCAATTGAACACCATTTACCAGTCTGTACACTAGATAATTAAAGTTCGTCCATGGATCATATTGGCTGTGATCTCAATCATTTGGATGCATAAACATACTGAACATGCGTATATCTGAATCTTTTTGTAAATTATGTATGAATATTGTCGTGTGATCTATCAATCATTTGGATGCATAGATATGCTGAGCTTGTGTATATATGAATCTTTTGAGTTGTTGATTGTGAATGTTGGCTATGGATATGAACGTGTCCTGTGAACCTGAGTTTGATATGAATGTTTACCTTTTCTGTTGTATTTGTGTGTGAACTTGTTAGTATGCCTACTGTGGGGTATAAAACGCAGGTCTCTTATAAAAGTAATGCCGTGTCCAATTTATGTTTTCCCTTCTAACCACCGCGGCTATGCTGCCGCGCGCCTGAACCAGTGAAGTTTCCCACTCCTCTCTATCTGCGACTCCACTGCAGCTTAATAAATAGTAACGTCTTCGGTTTTAGCCCGGTTTTCCGTAGATTAACCAGGCAATTCTCTTCTTCTTAATTAATCGACGAGGCAATTCTTTTGCCTCCGTTTCGAAAAAAATAAATTGTAACGTCTAACTGAGCCAGTTAGTTAGATGCGTACACTTGGTGTAGTAGGATCTTTATTTAGTTTGATGCATACACTTGTTCTTTTTTGGTAGCCCTTTTGTAATGATGGCTGATGTTTGGTTTGGAAGAGAGAGCTGCATCTTCACTCTTCTGGCCTGCTTACTGCTTCTGCTGCACCCCCAGCCCTGGTTGCTGCTGCTGTTGTTTTCAATGTACAATCAGTAGTATATTTCGTCTGTTGGTTGAATAAATGTGTTGTTAGAATGACAAACACAATCTTTTGGAAGTCGTTGCACAGTTCGATCCTTTAGTGCCCCGTACCGTACGTAGTGCATACTATTTATCATACGGAACACATTTTTTTGAAACTCGGAACATTTTCCACTTGTTGATAACATGCAGCCCACTGATGAAGGCCCAATAGAGAAGCCCATAATTAACTGGAAGGGAGGCTCTCACATGAATCCGGCCCAGGTACATGCTCATGGTTCCCTAAACATAAATAAATAAATAAATAAAGCTAAGTGCTCATGCACCAGTTCTTTGGGAAAATAGGTAGCCCAGTATTTCTTTTTGAAGAATACCCAAGCTAGGCCTATTTGTTTTCTCCGAATTACTGGGCTGCAAATCTTTCAAGACGAGGAGGGATGCATTCCGGCCTGGCTTAAGAGTATGGTCAATGTCTATTAAAAGTAATATCAAAAGGGGTTGAAAATTCCAAAAAAATTATAGCAAATGGGATATAAGTTTCTTTTTTTGTTTTTGTTCTTCACTGATATCTTATATGTATTTCATTGGATTTAACATGACATAGTACTAATTTATTTTTAAATTTGTTTTAGTATGGCTATTAATTTTTGGATTAAGAATATTTCGTTCCCCAGCAAAAATTTGTGAATTTTCAAAATTTCCCACATATTTAGTTAATTTTTTGACCCTAGTACTGACCAGAAAATGGCCAGCAATTCTAAAAATGGAAAATGGGCTGCAATAAATTCCATATGAATTAGAAAATGAGTAAAAATTATAAAAATAATAGCAAATGGGCTGTACACGCCACAGATTTCGAGGCTGACTTGTTTACGTAAGGCTTTGTTAGTGAACACACGATTCTAGCAGTAGTTAGTGTTGGATGTCCATCCAACGGCCGGCGTGCTTCTTCAATCTCTGATCTTCCTGCTCCAGCTGCCTAAACTAGTGCCGGTGGGACTGCCTTCTCCCTCCTCTTGTGGCCTGCTGTGATGCCGCGCAGGCTTCCCCGGCCCACCCTACTCCCTCCGCTGGCCTGGCCGCACGCAATCAACTGCCTCCTTATTACGTGAAAAAAATGATTCCTCCCACTGACCTCTGGGGCGCACCGGTTGGGAGGCTGACCTGTGGGCCTACTAAGTTTACACGTGCGCAGGGCTTGTCAACTTAGTCAACAAACGATTCTAGCAGTAGTAACCGTTGGATTTGAATCGAACGGTCCTGCTGCTTCTTTAATCGCTGCTCTTCTTGCACCAGCCGCCCAAACCAACGCCGGGGAGACCGCCTGCTCCTGCCTCCAGTGGCCGGCTGTGCTGCTGATGAGGCCTCATCGCCCCTACTACTCCCACCGCTAGCCAGGGCCTGCGGCGACGGCAGCCTCACACTGCAGCCGAACCAGTGAACCCTCGTACTCCTCTCCGCGTGGGCATCCACTGCCGCGTCTTCCCCGGCTCCGCGTCGTCCCCTTCCTAGGCCTCGCCATCGTCCACCGCCTTGGTGCTCTCGGCGCGGCATGGTCAACATGGTCAACGACATTCCATCAGAAGAGTACTGTACGTGGATAGGCTGACAGCTGGGTCCACAGCCACAGCCCAGTTTTTTTGTGATTTGCCAAGTAAGTCGCTTTGTTAGGCCTGTTGGGCTACAAATCTTTCAAGACGAGGAGAGCTTTCATTCGGCTGGCCGAGAAAATGGCCAATCAGTAATGAGAAATGGGTTGTACATTTTTAAAACACATCAAACCGGCAATTAGTTTCAAATATCTTTTCTTCATTTCGAGATTTGAAATTACATTAATTTTTATGCATGGAGAATTTGTTGGATTTTATATTGATATACATTTATTTTTAAAATCAGTTTGAATGTGAGTCGAAATTTCGGGATTAAAAAAAGTTTGGACCGCACCGAAATATGCAAAAATTCATATAATTTTTTAACCGTGGCCACAATATGGGCTGCAATGCTAACAAAAAGAATATGGGCTCCAAAAAAACCTTAATAATTAGCAAATGGGTTGTAAATTATTAGAAATAATGGCAGATGGGTTGTATGCTGTTTTCCAAAGATTTGAGGCTTTCCTAAAAAAAGGTTGACGCACAAGCAGTGACTATTGGATGGCCATCCAACGGCCGTCGTGCTTCTTCAATCTCTGCTCTTCCTGTTCCAGCCGCTCAAACAGGCACCGGCGGGACTGCCTGCTCCCTCCTTCCCGCAGCCGGCTCTGTTGCCGAGCAGGCCTCACCGCCCCACCATACTCACATCGCTGGCCTAGCCATCCCTCTACTCACCCACACCTGCTGTTATTATCTGGCGATGGCAGACGAACCAGTAAACCCTCTTACAGTCGTACTCCCCTCCGCATGGGAAACAACTGCTGAGTCTTCCCTGCCTCCGTGTCGTTCCCTTCCTAGGCTTCGCCGAAATCCACCGTCCTGGTGCTCTCGGCACAGCCTGGTCAATGACCGACATGCATCTGAAGTGGACTTTACGTGGAGAGGCCGACAACTGGGTCCACGGCCGCACGCAAAATAATGATTCCTCCACGTGACATTAGGGACCCACCGAAAGGGCCTCTGTATTTCGCAAAAAAACATTACCGCCGCTGACAGCTCGGACCCACCAGCTATATCTTCGCACGCAAGGAAGTGCCTTCTTATTACACAAAAAAAATGAATACTCCCCCTGTTAGCTGGGACCCAGTATAGTGGCAGGCAGACTTGTGGGCCTACTAAGTTGACGGGGACGGAGGGCTTTGTCAACTTAGTCAATATGCACGATTCTAGCTCCAGTGACCGTACGATGTCCATCCAACGGCCGCAGTGCTTCTTCAACCTCTGGTCTTCTTGCTCCAGCCGCCCAAACCAGCGCCGGTCATGCCTCGTGCTCCTGCCTCCCGTGGCCAGCTGCGATGTGGCGGAGGCCTCACTGCCCCCTACTACTCCCACCGCTGGCCAGGCCATCCCTCTACTCACCCACACACCCTGTTATTCTGTGGCGACGGCAGCCTCACACCGCAGCGAACCAGTGAACCCTCGTACTCCTCTACGCGTGGGCATCCACTGCCGCGTCTTCCCCGGCTCCGCTTCGTCCCCTTCCTAGGCCTCGCCATCGTCCACCGCCCTGGTGCTCTCGGCGTAGCGTGGTCAACGTGGTCAAGGAATGGCTTCCATCGGGACTGTACGTGGAGAGGCTGACAGCTAGGTCCACGGCCGCAGCAAGGAAGTGCCTCCTTATTACATGCAAAATAATTATTCCTCCACCTGACAGTGGGACCCACCGGATGGGCCACCATATTTTGCAAAAAAATGTTTCCCCTGACTGTTGGGACCCACCAGCTACATCTTCGCACGCAAGGAAGTGTGTCCGGGCAAAAAAACAAAACAAAATGATTCGCCCCCTGACTGCTGGGACCGACCAGCTACATCTTCGCAGGCAAGGAAGTGCCTGACAGTCAGGACCCACCCGGTCGAAGCGTACGTAGCGTTGTCATTCTGGTCGCGAATGTGTACATACGTACTGGTCGATGTAGAGGCGCGCACGTGTCGTAGTAGAGGCGCGCACGTAGGATGTACACGTACGTACATCGGCCAGGGTGCAAGAAAGAAAATACGGCCACGTATGTGTACATACGGGCGGGGTCTCGAACGCCTACTCGCGCATACGTACGGCGAGGGCTCGTGTACATGACTGGGTCGGAACGGAGAAACAACGCCGTCGTCGTGTTCATGGGGAGGCAACGGAATGTGTCGTGTTCATGGGGAGGCAACGAAATGCGTCGTGTTCATCGGGAGGGCTTAGATGGAACATGCGATGGAAACGAGGCCTAGCGTACCGCAAAACAGAGGAACTGGCCTTGTGTTCGACCGGTCACATTCGAAACGGGATCCTGTTCATCGAGAGGGGTCTGGCGTACCGCAAAACGGAGGAAACAGACCTCCTACGGTCGAAACGTGGGTCCTGTTGATCGAGAGGGGTGTGGCATATCGCAAAACGGAGGAAACAGACTTGTGTTGGAGCGCTACGGTCAAAACGGGGGTACTGTTCATCGGGAGGGGTGTGGCGTACCGCAAAACGGGACTCCACGAGATACTGTTCATCTCCACCGTCGACCTCCTCCAGCCTCCACGGGCTCCTGTTCATCCAGCCTCCACGGGCTCCTGTTCATCCAGCCTCCACCGCGCGCTACTCCACCGGCTACTATTCAACCACCCCTCCACCGTCTACTGCTCATCTAGCCCTCCACACCACGGGGTCCTATTCAACCACCCCTCCACGGGCACCCCTCCACCGTCTACTGTTCATCCAGCCCTCCACACCACAGGGTCCTGTTTAACCACCCCTCTACCATCTACTGTTCATCCAGCCCTCCACACCATGGGGTCTTGTTCATCCACCCCTCCAGGGCACCCCTCCACCGTCTACTGTTCATCCAGCCCTCCACCACACCACGGGGTCCTGTTCATCCAGAGGCAATGCCGCCGCCCACTGTTCATCCAAACCCGCCGCAACACTCACTTTTCATCCCATCGATCGGCTTCAGTTAGCAGCAGTGGCGAAGGAATCGGTCGATCAGGTTCAGTTAACAGCCATCGATCGATCACTCGGGTTCAGTAACGCGTAGCCTGCAGTGCAATCGCTCGGGTTCAGTTAGAGCCCAACGCCTTGCTCGGGTTCAGTTAGAGCCAACGCCTCGCACACACGTGCGTACGTGTACAAGAGAAACGTGCATCGCTCGGCCCCCGACCTCCCACCGTAACCGGGAACTCCCCGAAATTCCCCCCTCTCGCTTCTACCACGGTTTTTTCCGTCATGGACGGCCCAAAGAATGTCATGCAGCTGCGTCTCCGGCCCGCCCAGGACGAAAAGCCCATTTTTTGTCATGATTTTTTGTCATAGAAGTAGGAGCCCACCACATCTATGATGATATCGGGTTTTGTCACAATTATCGTCATAGAAGTGTCATATGTATGACAGAATTTTTTTTCGTTCGGCCCAAAATGTCACGGATGTGTCTTTTTTTTGTAGTATTGTCAAATCTTTGCGTGCGTGCATATCCTTCCGTGCAGGTTGATTCCCCAGACTAATTATTTAGTGTTTCCTTAAAAGTTAATTATCAACTTTGCTCTATTTTGAATTGTAAATTCATTGGAGATTTGCTACTAATCTGATTTGTTAGTAGGGTTGTATCAATTTTTCAGAGATTGTACCATCGTGCATCGCTAGAAAAGACATCTGAGGAAATTACCTTACAAAAATACGCAAAGATATTTTGATGGTATGACGCCCATAATATTCTTTGTTGTTCATCTACTATTTGAAAATACCGGTGTGTGTTGAATGTGTTTCTGAATAATCAAAATATCTTGATGTTTGCAGGTTACTTTTACCTAAAGTTTGTTGTTGTCTTCTAATCATATATGATAATGTCGTGAGTTACTTTAGCATATATGTGAAACAGAGAATGTTGACAAGTATAGGTCCGAACATTGGAAGGAATGTCAACATAATTTTTCCGTCCATTATTATTAGTCTTGGATGGACCTAAAAGCTGTATTGTGAAACAAGATAAAACCTGTTCGAAAGTTGTCGTAACTCCAATGGATAAGCATGAGTAGTGACCACTCATTATTTATTTTTCTAACCTCTATATTCAATATTGTTTGTATGATTTTGTATTTGTTATCTACAATGACAATTTGGCGGTCGTGCTCTCAAATGCTAATTACCTTATCTATAGCAGTAAGAACATGACGTCCTGTAATTATCATTACAGATTGTTATTCTCTGATTGCTATTGAAATTCTTCAGTTCTACACCTTAAGTTCGGCTTTGTGCAAAAAACAATAGATTTCTTTTACTAACCATCTTTTGTATTTTTCTAGACAGGCGTGCATTTTTCAATCTAACGAAATAGATATATTTAGCTTGAGAGGCGATTTGGTTAACAAGTATATTCAAATTATTTATATTTCATTTGTCTAATACATATCCATTTTTTACTATAATTTCTGCAACAACTATCCTCAATATCTTATTTATCTCAACATGCACACATACCACCTCATTAAAGGCCACCACTATATGCATGAGAAAAGTTTTTCATTATTAGTTAATCTCATGCACACCTTTCACCTCACCACACATGCCACCTCATGAAAGGTCCACTCAACATGCATGAAAAAAAGTTTTCCATTATGTTATGCCACTTATATTTAAAATATTTTCTGACTACACAATAAGCAAGTAAAATATATAATATTTATCTTTAGCTTTAGTCCCTATATAATTAATTCAACGATGGAAGCTTCATACAATCAAATCACTTGGATATGTTGCAATCGATTCCCACAGCAATGCGCGGGGTATTCTCTAGTTTTCTACATGTTTCTTACCCATCTCTCTTTTAGAAAACAAGCTTAACAGATAGAAGAATTTCTGCACTGGTATCGTCTGTGAGGAAAGATTCTTGCAGGAATTCTCTGTACTCCAATGCGGATGTAAGTACCAGTTGTATATCACAACAACTGATCAATGTTTTCAAGGAATGATGGATGTAATTAATGGCTCAAGGAATGATGGAAATGGTGGAGGAATCAGAGGTGCAGAGTCGTGCGACACAACAACTGATCAATGTTTTCAGAGACAGTGTAGCAAAGCAGCAAGAACTTGCCCACATGCTTATGGGTGTCATCCGTGCCGAGGTTGCAGATTGTGACGTTATAGATCATTAGGTTTTGTTCATTTGTTTGCACTGGCATCAATCTTTGATTGCCCAGTGGATGTAATTTCCTGTAAATGCTGGATGCCGTACCTTTGCTTGATCGGTTTTGGTCATGTGCATAATTGCTTGTCGTAATGGGCTCAAATTATCTAATTTGGCCTAAAGACATGTACAAACTTTAGTGGGCCCATTAAGTTAATGGGCCGTTACCAGGCCGAAAGTTAATGGTCGGCCCTCTTAACTCCCGGGTCGTTAACAGGCTAACATCAAAGCGGGTAACAGGTGGGCCCAATTGATTTCACGGGCCGTTAACAGGCCGTTACTAAGTTCGGGCTACATATGGCCCAACTATACTGTGGGCCTTTAGCAGGCCGAAAGAGATAGCGGGCTTGTACTGGACCATGAAGAGCATGTGCCGCTAAGAGGCCGAAAGTCAGGTCGTACTGTAAATGGCCCAACTGGGTTGTGGGCCTTTAGCAGGCCGAAAGAGAAACCAGGCTGGTATTGGACCATGAAGGGCATGGGCCGTTAAAAGGCCAAAACTCAGGTCCGACTACAAATGGCCCAACTCATTTATGGTCCGTTAACAGGCTGAAAGACACACATGGCCGGGAATTGGCCCAACAATTAAATGGGTCTCTAAAAGGCCAAAACTCAGGCCCGACTACAAATGGCCCAACAGATATATGGGTCGTCACCAGGCTGAAAGACACACCGGGCCGAAAATTGGCCCAATACTTAAATGGGTCGCTAAAAGGCCGAAACTTAGGTCCGACTACAAATGGCCCAACTGATTTATGGGCCGTCAACAGGCTGAAAGACACACCGGGCCGGAAATTAGCCCAATATTTAAATGGGTCGCTAAAAGGCCGAAAGATGTACATTGTGAAAATTGGCCCATCCACTAAATGGGCCGTTAACAGGCTGAAATCTCATCGGGACGATATTGAGCCCAAATATACAGCGGCCTGCTAACGGGCTCGAACTGATGATGGGCTGTAATGGTGTCAAATCTTTAATGGGCCGTTGATGGGCCGAATTGGCACATCTCGTATGGGCCGTGGGCTTAAATGGACCTGACACAAGTAGGCCTTATATGGGCCGGCCTGCTATTTTTTACTGGGCCGGCCTTTTTCACCGGAATGGGCCACTGTTGGGCCGTGCCACGTGTCGACCTATCATAGGCGCCTCCTTTCCAATGAGTGGATGACATCTGTCCCAACGGTGAGGCAACACATGTTTCCTCCGGCCAGTGATGATTTTACACGTGGAAAATCCCCATTGGTCTGGGCTATTAACGGGTTATCGGATTCAAAACCGGACCCGATAGCTTAACAGCGTTCCGTTACAGTGGATGCCACGTGTCGGTCACCCTTCACAAAAGCACTTCTATGACGCGTGATTTATCGTCATGGAAGTGGACACTTCCATGATGATAATTTTGGTAATGTCATGGAACACTTCTACGACAACACATGTATGACTATCTTGATTCTATCATAAATTTGTAATGGATGTACATGCATGACAGAAAACGTGACCTATTATGACAAACACGTATCATCACGGAAGTGAATTTTTTTTGTAGTGCACTCCCTCCATTCCCATGCCCATCTCCTCTCTATCCTTTGTATGCGCTCCTTGCACTGATTTTTTGTCCTCCTTTCCATGTGTGGCCTCATCAGGAGTGCAATAATCCTTGTAAATGTCATCAGGGATCTCAAAAGTTGTGTTGACTTCCAGCTTCTTTCCTCCCTTCTGAGGTTTCTTTCCATCAGCCATTTTCTTCAGCTGTGGATTTTGAACAGTTGAATTCTCTGAAGAGGTATGTAGTTTTTCTTCGAGGAATGCTGCAAATGAGTTAATTTGATGAGAACCTAGTGATTCAGCAGCAGACATGTGTACTTGTGAACAAAGTATAGGTGCGAAGAATTTGGAGAGGTCATATGCGTTCTCAGAAGTTTTTGCAAAGAAGAACAAGTTTGAGGAATTTGACCAGATGTGTCTTGAGGAATTTTGCTAAGCGTTCTTTGACTTAGGTTCCAGAGTTGTGTAGATTGAGAATCCACACAATTGAGGAATCTTGAATAAAAACATGGCTTAGGAAACAGATCAAGAACAGATGCTTATGTGGGGTGTTTAGAGTGTGAAGATTGAAGAATAAACACCTTTTGAAGATTTTGACGAAATCACTGGAATCAATAAAGGGCAGTAAAAGTAACTTTTAATTACCCTTGATGAAGAACATGATGAACTGGGAGTGTAGATTGGAAGTTCGTCAATGCAGATCTTCCACGCCCTAACTTGGCAGAGGAAGACGGCTATAGCGGCGGCGGAGTGAAGAAATCCGCGACCGGCGTGAGTACGACGGTGACAAGGTCAAGGCAGCGAAGCTCTTCCTCACCGGCGATGATGAAGTAGCGGAGACGCTTGGTTTTGAGAGCTCGAGCGAGGGAGTGAGGTTGAGCGGAGTAAAAACAGACTCAGGAAGGGTATTTATAGCCACGGTGAAAAACTGCTCGTCCGAGGAAAATGGACGAATGTGCCCCTGACCCTTCTCATTTGTGCGACATGTGTCACCCACGTAGTGTGAGGTGGAGATCGTGTGAGATCGTGGGTGAATAGATAAGTATTATCGTGGAATGTGGAACGGTTTGAGCGGCAAAAGCCAAAAATTCAGATATGATTTTTTAATGTTTTGTTCGCAAATTCTTCAGCTGACAAGGACATAGTGAAGATTTTGAACGGGTTTCAAATAGAATGCACATGAAGAATTTGTGAACAGACTGGGTTGAGTTTAGCATAGAGAGAGAAGGGTCCGATCACATTCACTTAGCAGAAGAAGCAACTTGAAGAAATAGCAATAAGTTAATGCTGTAGAGGACATAAACTCATCTACTACCCCTATAAAAGGAAGAGAGGACGGAGAACCAAATCATCTCACCCATCCATGAGCAAAATCCAATGGCCCTTAATCCTTCGGTGTTTAACACTGCAAACACGCATCAAGCCAACAATCCATCCATCGCTAACCCAGCCCCCGCCGCCGTTAAAAAAAATGCCCGCACGACCCCTCTCCCACACGACCTCTCGCCCCGACCTTTCTCCCGCACGACCTCTCGCCCCCGACCTGTCGCCCCCTCCTCCTCCCGCGCCGTTCGCTGCCCCGCCCTGCCGCGCGCCGTTCGCCACCGAAGCCACTCCGTCCCGTGCCCTTCATCGAGGCACTGCAGGTCGCGCCAGAGCCGCCCACAGCTTGAGCCGCCGCCGTTCACGCGCCGAAGCCGCCCGGAGCTGGAGCCACCGCAGGTCGCATCGGAGCCGCTTCACCAACGCTCGCGGCCGCTTCACCGGGCAAAAACGTCGCCCACCCATCCCCGTGTGTGCGACGGCTGAAATTTCCGATCTGCGATGGCGCTGCCCCAAGATGGAGTAGGCATTATTGCCTAGGCCGATCAACCATGGTGGGCATGCTGCTCAGTGGATAAAAGTAGTCGTCGCAGCCTCTGCTTCCCGGCCAAGGAAGTGAAAGGAGGAACTGCAACTCATCTCTGTCTCCGCTCCATGTCGCCTCCATGTTGGCTGTTGTGGTTGTAAGCAGATTACTCTTTCTTGACGACCCCATCTCCTCGAATACAACGACAGTGATGATTGATGCCTCTGTCAGATCAGTCTCTATTTTTGTAGGAATGTGCTTGGTATTTCTGCAACATTTTTTATTGTGGGTGTTTCTGCAACATTATGAAAAATACTATCAGTTTGTATAATTTTTGTCAGTGCTTGACAGGTGCTTGTGGAAATGCCTTAATGTTCTCACGATTTTGATATAGGGGATGATGAAGCACATCAAGGAATAAGAGGCATATGAGGTTTTGAAGTAGCTGGGTTCGCCATTACTGCCGAATGGGTATGTCGGATAACTTCTCCTTCACATACGATCTATCGTCTCAACAATTTTGTTGCAATTTAAATTAGACTCTTGCAACAGAAAATAGGATCCCTTATTTTGGTTGTTTAATCAAGTCAACTAATTGAATGGTTCGAATCCGCATAACTTTAAGTTATTAACATGTCAGCATGATAGGGTATTTTCCATGCAAGAAAGAAGCAAGAAAGGGGATATGTCTTAGTGTGGTCTTTGATACTTGCAGGTTGCAACCTGCCAAAACACTAATGATATATCCAGAGGCAGAATTTTGGATTCGTTTCATTTCCTCATTTATGACTTCCTGGTCAAATGGTTTTCTTCTTATTGGATTTGAATCTAATAGAGTTATATCACATATCTAAAACTCTTGCTAAAGCATGTCTATTTGATTTATTCCCACTAATTTGTTTGGTTCCCAATTTATGCAGACATGTGCAGATGTTTTTGCGGTAAACCATGCATGCCTGTGGTTCGTATGTTACGAACTAATAAATGCATCCATTCATGCTATATTAAGTGGGCTCTCCTTGAATATAGTGCAACTGTAGTGAGATGCATAACTAAGGAATCATGACTTAAATGGACATAATATAGTGTTTTTTGTATTTTGTTTGCTTGAACTGCTTTCATGCCGTTGATGGAAGTTTGGATATTTAGATATATGTTATCTAGGTAGTCCAAACAAGTTGAGTCTGCATACTTGTATAAGCCTTTTTTAACTTAACTTGTACAAGCATCAGGTCCATAGGATATTTTGAGTCTCTTCTCAAACAAATATTACCTGACAATAATTTAATATTGTTGATGTACCAATCTTAGTATGAGGTGATATATGTGGGTTGTCTTAGGTTTATATATTGCATCAATTGTCTGCCCTAATTTTGCTGTTATTAGTTCGTCCTTCTACTTTGCTACAAGCTACTCAATAAAATTCTTATATTCCCTATTGGAACCAGAAAAGGTAAGAGATGATGTGCCTTATGGGCACCTTGGAGTAATTAGTAAGATACTCTCTTCTTCCCAAAATATAAGGCGCGATTGACTTTTTATGGTCTTTGATGCATGACTTTGACCACTAATATATACCAAAGTATAAGGATTGAACATGTATAAATGGCATCGTCGTATTTGTCTTGCAAAACAATATTATTTCATATGTATGTATACTAATTTTATAGACATATAATACATAAAAATCATAGTCAAAGTTGTGCAACGAAGACCAAAAAAGTCAAACCGCGCCTTATATTTTGGGAAGGAGGGAGTACCATTTATTGGGCACTTGACATCTCTGTTCATATTCATGTTTGTTGCTGACATATTGTACTGGTGATGGTTAATGTTTCATGCTCCACACTGTTTCTTCTTTTTAAAAATCCAGCGCAACCTTTTATATCATACACCGCCTTTCAAATTTCAGTTTTTTTACAGAAACTACTTCCTATCTCACAATGAGGTTCGATCTAATTTAATTGTCCTGATTCATTTATGTATTTTGTTGAGGTTTCATCTCTTTGAGCGGAGCCCACATCTGACATTTTTTGACTGCTAATATATCTGACAGCAGTTTATAACTTCATTCTGAATCAGTAACTCAAAAGTTAAAATGCAAACTGATATATTATAATACTGTCTTTGCTGTGTTGCCGAAGTAACCATGTCCAACATAGAACCTCACCTGATTAATTCCTACCTCAGAGCATTGGCAGATTTCATTCCTTGTTTTTATCCCGCTTCAGACATATCCATTTGAGCTTCCATGTTTGCAGGCTTGATTGTTTCCTTCCCTTCGTTTCATTTAGTCAATGCATGCTTAAGAAAAACCTGATTTTTGATTTTCCATACCGTTGATGCATGATTTAGAAAGATACTGAAACTCAGCCAAAAAAGAGTGATGGTTCCCCTCTCATGTTTCTAAGAGGTAAAGCAAGCTACATGGATTAGTTTGTTGGTAATATCAGCCTAATTTAGCGATGACGTGATTCTTAGCTTGAAAATATTACTTTCATAATGCACTTGTGGTTCAAACTGCATAATGAAAATAAGACATTTTTCATTCAGAAGTGCTCTATGGACTTGATGCATTTTCTTAGATATGGAATAAATTTTGGGTTGATTCCATAGTTAGAGGGTGATTTTTCAGAGATCATATTTTATTTCGTAACGTAAAATAAATTTGAGTGCATGAGGAATCCCATTTTTAACCATGTAATAGTTAGAAATACATCTATTTGGAATAGATAAATATGTGGATGGATAGAAATTATGGTAGAAGCACAATTCATTCACTCTAAGAAAGTGAATTGTTCTCATGCTCTTGTTGGATTTGATTGGAAGTGTGGATGGGTTGGTGATGTAGAAACTTGTCTTGCTACAATATCATGAAACTTACTAATACCTATGTCCCACAATATAAGATGTTATTACAACCGATATACTCGCATATTGAATGTAATAACATTCAAACGAAGGGAGTACTTATGATGTTCTTCTTACAATCTTATCTGTTTGTTAATGTTTTTTTTGTAGATTTACGTCTCCCATTTTTCTAGGATGTGCCATGCTTCCACATGTTGAGATCTTTTCATTTTTCGTCCACTTATATTATTTTCTCCTAGCTTAAGGATCTAGGCTATCCATGAGTTATTGGACATGATACAGTCTCACTATGAGAAGCTTCTTGATCCACGATGCTTGTTATTGTGAGATTGATTGTTTGCTCCATTTATTAATTCCTTGTGATTTATGTTCTCACTAAAGTTGCACAGGCTCGCTAAATGTCGTGTTTCCTAATGATACTGTAAAAAGATATATCGATTCTTTTCCTTTGTGTCTATCATTAAGTGGCTTGTAATGTGTTTATATTTATATTAGTCAAGACACCCATTGCATGCCTAATTTTATTACCTTGGTAATTAATTGATGACAGTCTATACGTGCACTTGCACGTGCAAGCTTACTAGTATATGTATATAGCCAATGAAGAAAAATGACGGAAACAGTGAAGACTTGCAAAGTTGAAGAATTTGAAGAACTGAGGAATTTCAAAAATGAAGAAAAACTCAAATTGAAGATTTTCAACTTTTGTTTGTGGCGTGACCCACCATATAAGAATGATGATTTCAGACGCCGCGTACAATTGTCGTAGGGCTCTAAGAATCAAATTCTTCGTTAATTTGTTCACACGTAGAGAGTTAGTCTTCATTGATTGAAGAAAAATGTTATTTCGTGTGTTGTGCATCTAAGTCATCAATTTTGCATAAGTGTTAGGATGTGTGTCCTTTTCAAAGGACATTCGAAGATTCTAAGATATTTAGCTCATACCACAACTTGCTAAATCTCTTCTCATCCAAGGGCTTTGTGAAGATATTAGCTAGCTGTTCTTCAGTCTTCACGTGCTCGATGGAGATGTCTCCCTTCAACACATGATCACGAAGAAAATGATGACGGATCTGAATGTGCTTTGTCTTCGAGTGCTAAACTGGGTTATGAGCAATCTTGATGGCACTCTCATTGTCACAATAGAGTGGCACATTCTTCACATTGATGTCATAGTCCTTGAGAGTTTGCTTCATCCATAGCAATTGAGCACAACACGATCCAGCAGCAATATACTCAGCTTCAACAGTAGAAAAGTGATTCGCAGTTCTGTTTCTTCGAAGACCAACAGACCAAGGATCGTCCGGGGAAATGGCATGTGCCTGATGTTGACTTGCGGTCCACATGATCACCAGCATAGTCAGAGTCTCAATATCCAATGATATCAAAAGCCGAGCCCTTGGGATACCATAATCCAAGTGTTGGAGTGTGAGCTAGATATCGAAGAATATGCTTCATAGGCTTGTGGTGTGATTACTTCGGTGTAGCTTGAAAACGGGCGCACATGCAAATACTAAGCATAATATCTGGCCTAGATGCAAATAAATACAATAAAGAACCAATCATGGAGCGATATACCTTTTGATCGAAGTCAATACCGTTTTCATCAATGCATAGATGGCCATTTGTGGGCATAAGGATTTTGACGCCTTTGCAATCTTGCATGCTGAATTTCCTCAATGCATCCTTGAGATATTTTTCCTGAGATATGAATATGCCATTGCGTTGTAAACGAATCTAAAGACCTAAGAAGAATTTCAATTCTCCCATCATAGACATTTGATACTCTTCACTCATCATGTAGGAAAATTCATCACTGTAACGTTGGTCAGTACAGCCAAAGATGATATCATCAACATATATTTGGCACACAAATGATTCATCATCATAAGCTTTGGTGAAAAGAGTTGGGTCAAGTGAACCGGATTTGAAGCCTTTCTTCATGAGGAATTCCTTTAAAGTATCATACTGTTGGGAACGTAGTAATTTCAAAAAATTCCTACACACACACACAAGATCATGGTGATGCATAGCAACGAGAGGGGAGAGTATCGTCCATGTGCCCTTGTAGACCGTAAGCGGAAGCATTATGAGAACACGGTTGATGTAGTCGAACGTCTTCACGATCCGACCAATCCAAGTACCGAACGCACGACACCTTCGAGTTCAGCACACGTTCAACTTGATGACGTCCCACTAACTCCGATCGAGCAGAGCTTCACGGGAGAGTTCCGTTAGCATGACGGCGTGATGACGGTGATGATGTTGCTACCGACACAGGGCTTCGCCTAAGCACCGCTACGATATGATCGAGGTGGATTATGGTGGAGGGGGGCACCGCACACGGCTAAGGGATCAATGATCAACTTGTGTCTTCTAGGGTGCCCCCTGCCCCCGTATATAAAGGAGCAAGGGGGAGGCTGGCCGGCCCCTGTAGGGCGCGCCAGGAGGAGGAGTCCTCCTCCTAGTACGAGTAGGACTCCCCTTTCCTCCTTTGTTCATCCGTTTCCGCACACTCGAGCTCCAGCGCCCAAGTCCACACTTCCCACCTCAACCTTCTCCAACCATATCCGGAGCGGGAGGCAGGTGGATGGTCTCCTCCGTCACGGAGCGAGACATCAAGAAACTGCGCGGAGCCGGATACTTAGCCGTGAACATCGCGCATCGGCTGCCCGCTGCGGGGCAGATCGTCCCTACCCCGGAACCTTACGATAGGGTAGTTTTCCTTCACCACTTCCTCCGCGGACTTGGGTTTCCCCTCCATCCATTTGTCTGTGGTCTCATGTTCTACTATGGGCTGGACTTTCTTGATCTGGCCCCGAACTTTATCCTCAACATTTTGGCATTCATCGTCGTGTGTGAGGCTTTACTCCGCATCCGGCCCCACTTCGGCCTGTGGTTAAAGACCTTCAATATCAAGCCGAAGGTAGTACGAGGCCAACAAGCAGAATGCGGCGGAGCCATGGTGGGCAAAATGCCCAACGTCATATGGCTCGAAGGCTCCTTCGTGGAGACAATAAAGGGATGGCAATCGGCGTGGTTCTACATCACCGAGCCACGCGACGCCAAATGGGCGGCAGCCCCTGAGTTTCGATCCGGATTCCCAACACGGCTCACTTCCTAGAAAGAGAAGGGCTTGTCGTGGGGTTCATCGGTGGAGCTGGATGGACTCCAGAAATGTATCTGGAGCATGGCGAGCAAGAAGCTCAAGCTTGTCAACATTATCCAAGTTATGCTCATCCTCCGGACCCTTCAGTGTCAACAACGGGATTTTACCTTGTGGGAGTTCGACCCGGCCCAGCACCAGACTCTGAGCGAGCTCTTTGACACGACGCACAAGGACGTCTGGAAGGTGTTGTTCAAGGGCGCCGAGGTCCTCCCTTCTCTCGCCGAGGACCGAGGACTAAGCGCAAAGCGCCTAGCGCGTCCGGTGAGTTCAATATGTCCCGTATGTTATTTATTTTCCCCAGCTTAATTATGCGTGGGGTCTAATCTCCCTACCTTTGATAGGACTGGGTGGAGATGTCGGGGCAGATTAACTGTCTGTCCCCTTTGCCCGAAGACACTGCGAGCGCTCTCCTGACGGAGATCCTGACTCCGGCTCCTTACAAGGTGCCGGAGAAGACCAAGAAGGCCAAGGCAGCCCGAAAGAGTTCCCGGCGCCAGGTGTTATCGGAGTCATCATCCGATAACTCTGCGGCACACTCCTCCCCCGAAGACGAGGAGGAAGAAGAAGATGCTCCCCCTCCAGGCGGGGGAGACAAGAAAAGGAAGGCCGCCCCAACTGGGGAGGCCGGAGAGTCCAAGAAGGGGAGGACTCTGCTTCCGGACAGTTCCACCACCGCCGACAAGGGCGAAGACGAGTGGTTGCCCTGGGACAAGCCCCCGGGGAGATCGTAAGTATTCGAACACCAGAGTAACTCATAGGATTCCTTTGTCGCACTGCTTTCCCTAATCGCTGAACATAATTATGCAGGCCGCCACGAGCCAATATCGAGGTATCATCGGACGGCTCCCTGGGCTCGTCGTACATGGATAGCGATCCAGTCCCGACCGCCACCTCCCCTCATCCTACCGACGACGCCGAGGTGTTGTCTCAAGAGGCACCGGATCGAGGGGAGACAGTCCTAGAGGCGCCTCAAGGCGACCTTCCGGACTCTGGGAGCCGAGGGGACGGGGCCCCCGAGAGCTCCGAGTTCGGCCCTCAGCCGAACACCGCGCCGGACCCTCCAGCGGTTCCGGGCTTGGGCAGGCGGCCCCCTTCTAAGAGGGGCAAGACGCCTGTGCCGGTGACCTCTGTCCATCCAGAGGCGCCGGACAATCTGCTGGAAGCGCTTCGCAGCGCTTCCATCGATGAGGAGCACCGCACTATCATGAGTGCGGTGATCCAGAAGGTTCAGTCCGCCAAGAGCGGATTGACTGAAGCCTGTGCCAGCCTTCTAATAGGCTTTGAGGTAAGTGTTTTAAAATGTAGTAGAAATATTACCGCATAGACAGTAGCCCCTGATGCTTTGTTCGGTGTTCACAAAGAAAAGCCAAACAGAGGATCAAATAATATCACAGGAGTCTAATATAAGTATGTCAATATGCATATGCAGGCTTCGCTGCTGGCGTCCGCCGCACTAACTGCGGAGGTCGCCGTACTTGAGCAGGACCTCGAGGGGTCCAGGAAAGAGCTCGGCCTTGCTAAGAGGCAGCTCGAGGAGAACAAGGGTAAGTAGTACCCCGTCTATAGATATGTATATATAAAAAAGGACGCGATTGCAAAATGACAAGATCATCGTATGTTTGCCAGGGTCCATGACCGAGGTGGCGACCCTGAAGCAAGCGCTAACCAAGGCCGAAGATACAGTGGCCAAGGAGCGCACCGAGCGAGAGAAGCACGAGGCTCGGGTGGGTGAGGTGCAGCAAGAGCTCCAGGCTCTTGTGGCAAAGCACGAGGCGTTGGAGCTTGACTCCAAGACACGGGAGTCTGAGCTTGCCGTGGCCCTTGAGAGCATAAAGAGTGCCAAGGCTGAGGCCTAGAAGGCCCTCCAAGAGATCGACGCGATGAAGAAGATAGCGGCGGGTAAGGCTTTCTATATGCAAAGCAAGCATGTAAAAGTAAATTACCGATTACTTACCCGGATCCGGAGTCTTCAGGAGCGTTCGCAGATTTGCCCCGCAGTGTGTCCGATGTCGCACAATTTTACCAGGCCAAGGACGGAAGCTCGACGGAGAAGCTATTCTGGTCTCAGTATGCTGAGGCCGAACATCCGGTGCCGATGAGCGACCAGCTGAAGCAGATGGTCGAGCTACATAAGGCAGCCGATCAGGCCATGAAGGGCTTTATAGTCCGGCTGTGGCCTGGCGACGCTCTTCCGAACAGCTTCTTCGGCCTGGTGAGGTGGCTTGTGGATGCCTGCCCGCGGCTGGAGGTCATCAAGCGATCTGTCTGCATTGAAGGTGCACGCCGGGCTTTAGCCCGTGTGAAATTGCAGTGGGTCAAGCTAGATGCCGTGAAACTGATCAAGGAGGGGCCGCCAGAGGGCAAGGAGCACCGCCACCCTGAGATGTACTACGAGGGTGTTCTGTCGGGTGCCCGTCTCATCGTAGATGAGTGCTCGAAAGATGTAATTTTTGAATGAGACTTCTCGTGTGATCCTGTATGATGAAAACTTGTTTCATATGCTCTATGCAACGCTTGTTTGAATTTAAAATATTACCTTCTATTTGGCTATTTATCCAATCTGAGAGATGGCTATTCCTCGTCTTCTGCCCCCATGCCATGAGTGCTGGGGTGTTCGGGATAAACCTGAGCACTCTTGTTCCCATATTTGGGTCCTTCGAGGGAGGTGCTCAGCACAACGAACAAGGCAACCGGACTAATAATGCTTTATCACTCTCACTTAGCCATAGAATTCTATAATTTTAAATTTCGGCAAAGCCCTTGGTATTCGGAAGGCCGAATTCTGGGCGCGATACACGCCTGTAAGCCGGACAGGGCCGGCCCCTCGCCCTAAGCGGCATAAGTCTTTAGGGACTCGAAAAACCTGGCCGAACAGCGACCAGTCTCTCGCCTTATCATGACAGTCAGTTTTAGCTTTCTCTACTCAGGTGCTAAGCCCGGTAGAACCGGGGCACAATCGCAGTAGTTCTCCTAGCGCTACCTTAGCCGATAGAGCGGAACGTAAGGTACCAAAACATAGGAGCCGGGCAAACCCAACATTTGACCAAAGACATGATTCGGAGCTGATGCATATAATGCTATAAGTTCGGGGTGCCGCACTTGTGAAAGTGTTCGGACTTTTCACACCGCATTGTGGGGTATGTAAGCCCCTGGTGTATTGGCCGTACTAGAGTGTACGGTTGCAAGGCGTCATTAATGAACACACACACACACACACACACACACACACATATATATATATATATATATATATATAACAAGAATGCAATAATAGTCGTAATGTCATGCATTGTTTATTAAAAAATTGTGTTAAAGCAGAGTGATACAGGTAGTGCGATAAGCAAAGAGTAGGACTATGTCCCTTCCAAGGGCAAGCTGAGGAATGATATTGAACTGAATATTTCACTCGTTACTGTAATCAACCTGGGAATTCCGTGGTATAACATAGCTGGCTGCCTCCTTGGCTGCTGCATCATGTGTTCAACAATAGTGCTGCTGGACAGTGTTTCCAGAGATTAAGGTCCTGAAAGAAAAAGAAAATAACCAAACGGGAAGCCCCTAGTGCGGTTTACGCCGCGTTTTGGGGCGTGCCGCAGTTATGCCCCCCTCCCCACCTGTGCCCATGGTATTTTTAATGCGTAATTATGTACGCGCGGCATGAATATCACCGTTGGGCTGGGATTGGGGTGGCATAGAAATAGTCATACATCTTCCCGATCCGACCGATGCAAGTACCGAACGTACGGCACCTCCGAGTTCTGCACACGTTCAACTCGGTGACGTCCCTCGAGCTCTGATCCAGAAAAGTGTTGAAGGATAGTTTCATCAGCACGACGGCGTTATGACGGTGATGATGTTCTACCGACGCAGGGCTTCGCCTAAGCACCGCTATGATATGACCGAGGTGGAATATGGTGGAAGGGGGCACCGCACACGGCTAAGGAATGATCACGAAGATCAACTTGTGTGTCATGGGGTTCCCCCTTGCCCCCGTATATAAAGGAGGGAGAGGGGGAGGTGCGGCCGGCCCAAGGGGTGCGCCTGGAGGAGTCCTACTCCCATCGGGAGTAGGACTCCCCCTTCTTGCCTTGTTGGAAAAGGAAGGGTAAAGGGAGAAAGAGGAAAGGGGGGCGCCGCCCCTCCTTCCTTGTCCTATTCGGACTAGGGGGGAGGGGGCGCGCGGCCTGCCCTGGCCGGCCCTCCTCTTCTCCCTTAGGGCCCATGTAGGCCCAATAACCCCCGGGGGGAGGGGTTCTGGTAACCCCCCGGTACTCCGGTAAAATCCCGATTTCACCCGGAACATTTCCGATATCCAAATATAGGCTTCCAATATATCAATCTTTATGTCTCGACCATTTCGAGACTCCTCGTCATGTCCGTGATCACATCCGGGACACCGAACAACCTTCGGTTCATCAAAACACAAAAACCCTAATTACGATCGTCACCGAACTTTAAGCGTGCGGACCCTACGGGTTCGAGAACTATGTAGACATGACTGAGACACGTCCCCGGTCAATAACCAATAGCGGAACCTGGATGCTCATATTGGCTCCTACATATTCTACGAAGATCTTTATCGGTCAGACCGCATAACAATATACGTTGCTCCCTTTGTCATCGGTATGTTACTTGCCCGAGATTTGATCGTCGGTATCTCAATACCTAGTTCAATCTCGTTACCGGCAAGTCTCTTTACTCGTTCCGTAGTACATCATCCCACAACTAACTTATTAGTTGCAATGCTTGCAAGGCTTGAGTGATGTGCATTACCGAGAGGGCCTAGAGATACCTCTCTGACAATCGGAGTGACAAATCCTAATCTCGAAATACGCCAACCCAACAAATACCTTCGGGGACACCTGTAGAGCACCTTTATAATCACCCAGTTACGTTGTGATGTTTGGTAGCACACAAAGTGTTCCTCAGGTAAACGGGAGTTGCATAATCTCATAGTCATAGGAACATATATAAGTTATGAAGAAAGCAATAGCAACAAACTAAATGATCAAGTGCTAAGCTAATGGAATGGGTCAAGTCAATCACATCATTATCCTAATGATGTGATCCCGTTAACCAAATAAAAACTCATGTCTATGGTTAGGAAACATAACCATCTTTGATCAACGAGCTAGTCAAGTAGAGGCATACTAGTGACACTCTGTTTGTCTATGTATTCACACATGTATTATATTTCCAGTTAATACAATTCTAGCATGAATAATAAACATTTATTATGATACAAGGAAATAAATAATAACTTTATCATTGCCTCTAGGGCATATTTCCTTCAAAATGTCCTCCCGTTTTCGGGGTAAAACGTGGCTTCTCCTGAGCTCCTGAATTGTATTTCCCTTGTCCATACTTCCTCTTGCGGTTCTCAATCTGTTGTTGCTTCCCTTCTATCATAAGAGCACGATCTACAAGTTCCTGGTAGTTGTTGAAAGTTGCTACCATCAACTGCGTGCTCAACTCATCATTCAGTCCTTCCAGAAACTTCTCCTGCTTAGCTGCATTCGTAGCAAATTCAACCGGGGCATAATGTGCTAACTTACTAAAGTCATCCACGTATTGGCCAACTGTCCGTCCTCCTTGGCGCAAGTTGCGAAACTCACACTTCTTCAGGGCCATAGCTCCTGCTAAAACATGGGCAGTATGGAAAGCCTGCTGAAATTGGTCCCATGTCACTGTGGCTATAGGGTAGGTGACAGTGTAATTCTCCCACCATGATGCTGCTAGTCCATCCAACTGATGTGCGGCAAAACACACCTTCTCAGCGTCAGTACATCCTGTAGTGGTTAACTCCCTTCCAATCTTGCGAAGCCAATCATCTGCTACTATAGGCTCGGTGCTACTGGAGAACACCGGTGGATTCAGTCTAAGGAAACGGGTTAAGTGATCTATAGGTGGTGGTGGTGGTGGGTTGTTCTTGTTGTTCCCCTGATTCTGATTCTGGACTAGCAACTGCATCAATGCATTCTGCTGCTGGATCAACTGAGTGAGCTCCAGTGGGAAGGCAAATCCATTGTCACGTCTCAGATGCATCTGATGGGTTTAGAGGGAAGAGATTACAATAGAATGAGGTCTAATGAGAAAGCACTACCCATATGGACATGAGACAAACACAAACATTTCACTCAATCAATCAATCAAGTCATACAATCGGTCTATCAATCACAACAGTGCTCGAACTACTCTATTTACATGGTGGAATACTACTACTGATGTGGTGGTCTACTAGAAATATTCTTCGGTTGCAGACTCCATGATATCTGCTCCAACTTCGCCTTCATAGTCATCATCTCTCAGGTTAGAGTCGGTGTCGTCGATGATGATGTAGTCTTCCGAGCAAATCTCCTTGGGTTCTTTGTCTTCTTCTACTGGTGTGGGGTCTCCCATGAATATTCCGATCTTCTTAATCAGGTCGTCATTCTTATCCACTAGTACGACGATTTCCTCCTCATAATCTTCACATGTAGCCTTGAGTTCTTCCTTCAGCTCCGTGATTCTTGTCATCGCCTTCTTCAGATCTATCATGCCCGCGCACATCTGGTTCTCCTGACGTCGAATGTGCTGGTTTAACTCCTGGATAAAAGTTGCGATTGATCTATCCTTCTTGGTGCTGATCATTTCCCAGTGCTCATCTCGGTGCCCACAAATCTGGTAGATAGTATCCTTGAGATCAATTGAAAGGATCGAGAAGAGGTGTCTAGAGGGGGGGTGATTAGACACTAAGAGCCAAAAGTTACAGTTTTTAATTTCTTTAAGTTGAAGTGGAGTTTAGGCACTAGTTTAACAAACACAATACATATCAAGCAAGCATGCAAAGAGTATATGAGCAACGAAAAGTAAAGCATGCAACTTGCAAGAATGTAAAGGGAAGGGTTTGGAGAATTCAAACGCAATTGGAGACACGGATGATTTTGTCGTGGTTCCGATAGGTGGTGCTATCGTACATCCACGTTGATGGAGACTTCTACCCACGGAGGGTAACGGTTGCACGAGTCCACGGAGGGCTCCACCCATGAAGGGTCCACGAAGAAGCAACCTTGTCTATCCCATCATGGCCATCGCCCATGAAGGACTTGCCTCACTAGCGGTAGATCTTCACGAACTAGGCGATCTCCTTGCCCCTACAAACTCCTCGGTTCAACTCCACAATCTTTCTCGGAGGCTCCCAAGTGACACCTAGCCAATCTAGGATACACCACTCTCCAAGAAGTAAAAAATGGTGTGTTGATGATGAACTTGCTCTTGTGCTTCAAATGATAGTCTCCCCAACACTCAACTCTCTCTCTCTCACATGATATGGATTTGGTGGAAAAAAGATTTGAGTGGAAAGCAACTTGGGAAGGCTAGAGATCAAGATTCATATGGTAGGAATGGAATATCTTGGCCTCAACACATGAGTAGGTGGTTCTTTCTCAGAAAATGTGTATTGGAAGTGTAGGTATGTTCTGATGGCTCTCTCCGCGAATGAAGAGTGGGTGGAGGGGTATATATAGCCTCCACACAAAATCTAACCGTTACACACAATTTACCAATCTCGGTGAGACCGAAGTGAAAAACTCGGCCGGACCGATTTAGCAAACCTAGTGACCATTAGGGTTTTCGGTGGGACCGACTAGATCAACTCGGTGGAACCGATGTGCTAGGGTTAGGGTAAAACCAAAACTCGGTTTGACCGATTACTCAAACTCGATGGGACCGATTTGGGTAATAAGCGAAACAGAGAGTTGGCCAAGCAAACTCGGTGGGGCCAATTGCATATCTCGGTGGGACCAAAAATATTGCAACATGTAACAGAGAGTTTGCAAGCCCATCTCGGTGAGACCGAGATCCCATCGGTGAGATCGGACTGATTATGGTTTCTAGCAGTGGCTATTTCAACTGAACTCGGTGGCTCCGGATAGAAAGAATCGGTGGGGTCGAGTTTGACTTTTGGTTTAGGACATATTTGGAAGTGAGAAAGTGGTTGAGGGCTCTGGAGCATATCACTAAGCACTTTGAGCAAGCAAGCCATTAAGCAACACCTCATCCCTTCTTAATAGTATTGGCTTTCCTATAGACTCAATGTGATCTTGGATCACTAAGATAGAAAATGTGGAGTCTTCAGCTTGGATCTTGAGCCAATCCTTTGTCCTTAGCATTTTGAAGGGGTTCCACATCCTCTAGTCCATGCCACTTCATTGTTGAACTTTATCTGAAACATACTAGGTCAAAATGTTAGTCCAACAAGAGATATGTCGTCATTAATTACCAAAACCACCTAGGGAGCACTTGTGCTTTCAATCTCCCCCTTTTTGGTAATTGATGGCAACACACATCAAAGCTTTAGATAAAGATATAGAGAGTAGCAAGTAAAGCTTTGGAAAGACATGTAACAAGCATAGGCTCCCCCTACATGTATGCACTCATGTGAATATGGTATATAGAAGTATGTGAGAGCAAAACCATGACAGAGTAGCAATGTGTTACATGTATCTTGGCTATATACATCAGAGCAAGTGATGAAAACATGAGAAATGTACCTTCATGCCCATGAGTCCTTCTTGCAAACAGTATGTACATCAGCAAGAATTTGTCATACACATGACCATGATGCATATACTTACCTTGTGGTCTTGAGTTGGCTAGGATGTGATGAACCTGCATAAACAAGGTTAGATAACACAGATGCACCTACTAGCTAGAGCAAACAAAAGAAACCACAAGAGTACCAAGACTGGGATGACATGTAGAGTGAGTACAGAGTACCACGATAGGTATTGACATGTCCCCAAAGAGAAGGATATGCAATGAATTTAAGAATTTTCTTTCCCTTGGATGTCTTGCTCCCCCTGAATCTAGCATGGGATACTGGGAGAAGGTAGGGAACAGAAAAATAGAGCTCAAAGAAACAAATGAACAGAGCGAATGCAAATAAGCACATATGAACATGTCTTTCCCCCAAGAAGACATGTGGCATCTCTCCTCTTGAACATCAAGCATCTGGGATCCTTGAAGATTACTCTTTCCTGGAGTATTCCCTCCCCTAGAGATCTCTCCCCCTAGAGATATGATTAAGCTTTGATGTGATCTCTCTCCCCCTTTGACATCAATTTCCAAGAAGGGTCTTATGGAATTTGTTGTGAATGGGTTCGGTCCTTGAATCACAGTACAAAGCATTAAGGTAAATGTGATGCTTGCAGAGGACAAGATTCATTGAGTGGAGCTGGATCAAGAATAAAGCAGGAATAAATGGCAAAATGTTTTTCCTGTAGTGCAATCAGTGTCACCGAGTTGTATGCTTCGGTTGCTCCGAAAATCTTCGGTTAGACCGGAAACATGAAATCGGTGGAACCGAGTTCATCATAGAAAAACACTTGTCACCTCAGCTCACTAGACAAATAAGATCTCACAAAGATTTGCAATGAATTGGATGCAGAAAATGCAGAACAAAGAACAAAGAAAAGAAACAAAAAGGTCTAGATGAAGTTTGAAAAGGGGAAACAAATATGCATGAGACAAGTGCAAGAGCACAAAAAGAACACAAGAGAACTTCATCTAGAGTTGGGCGGTGAGAAAGTCACCTATGTTAGAGTACATTGACTTAGGAGTCAAGTGAGATCACTTGATCATAGGTCGTACTACTCATCGTTTAAGCTCAAAATGGGGTTACCATTTTTCGTTTAAGTATCTTGATGTATTCACATCTTGTCGAGTTGCTTTGACTCATGACTTGGAGTAAAGCTACTCTAAGATGGAATAACATACCTTGGGTGGCGGTGTTGATCTTGATCATGTAGTTGAACTTGTGTGGGTTGCTCAAGGTTGATGTAGCCCATCAAGAGTTGGGAGCACCCTTTGGATTTTGAGTTCATCTACCTACATGGGTTAGTTTTCTCAAGGAAGAGCACTTGTGTATCCAACATGACAATCATGAAACTCAACAGAGAATTTTTCAAAGGATATGTTTGAAAGGTTTCGTGCTTCCTTGTCATCAATCACCATTGTGTAGAGACTTGATGATGTAGAGATTGCTCAAGATGTGAGTGAATTGCAATCTCATAGAATTAGATTCATCCAAGTACCTACAAGGGTTAGATAACATGCAAGATGCAAATTTTCAAGACATAAGATAATCATCATAGGAGAAATATCAAGAGATTAGTCGTAAGATCAAATCTTGCACGTATCCAATGGAGTTCCTACTCCAAGTTTGAAGCGTCAATGATGTTCAATTCACCTCTTAACCTGCAAAACACTTTCTCATCAAGTGGTTTGGTGAATATATCCGCTAATTGCTTATCGGTGCGAACATGCTTAAGGTTTATGTCACCCTTAGCAACATGATCTCGAATAAAATGATGACGAACTTCGATATGCTTAGTTCGAGAGTGTTGCACGGGATTGTGAGCAATCTTGATAGCACTTTCATTGTCACAAAGCAATGGAACATGTTTCACATATATCCCATAATCTTTAAGAGTCTGGGTCATCCAGAGTAATTGAGCACAACATGAACCCGCAACAATGTATTCCGCTTCAGCGGTGGATAAGGATACGGAGTTTTGTTTCTTGGAAGACCAAGACACAAGAGATCTACCAAGGAATTGACAAGTACCTGAAGTGGACTTCCTATCAACCTTGTCACCGGCATAGTCCGAGTCGGAGTAGCCAACAAGATCAAAGGAAGCTCTCTTTGGATACCAAATGCCAAAATTTGGTGTATGTATTAAGTATCTCACTATCCTTTTCACGGCCTTAAGATGACATTCCTTAGGAGCAGCTTGATATCGTGCACACATGCACACACTCAACATGATATCGGGACGTGAAGCACATAGATATAATAATGAACCAATCATAGAGCGATAAACTTTTTGATCAACCAGTTCACCATCTTTGGTCAAATCAAGATGTCCACTAGTAGGCATGGGTGTAGTCATACCTTTGCATTCTTGCATATTGAACTTCTTGAATAAGTCCTTGGTGTACTTCGTTTGAGAGACAAAGGTGTCTTCCTTAGTTTGCTTGATTTGCAAACCAAGAAAGAATTTGAGTTCACTCATCATAGCCATCTCAAACTTCTCCGACATTAGCTGCCCAAACTTTTCACTAAAATGAGGGTTAGTTGATCCAAATATAATATCATCAACATAAAGTTGGCATACAAATAGTTCTCCATTAACCCATTTAGTAAAAAGAGTAGAATCTATTTTTCCAATTTCAAAGCCTTTTTCAATAAGGAACTTAGTCAAGCATCTATACCATGCTCTAGGAGCTTGTTTAAGACCATAAAGGGCTTTGTGAAGTTTGTAAACATGATTAGGTTTCTTAGGGTTGACAAAGCTGGGAGGTTGCTTAACATAAACTCCCTCTTCAATTTCAGCATTTAGAAAAGCACTTTTAATGTCCATTTTGTACAAGGTGATATTATGGTGATTAGCATAGGCAAGTAAGATGCGAATGGACTCAAGTCTAGCAACGGGAGCATATGTCTCACCATAGTCCATACCTTCGACTTGTGTGTAGCCTTGGGAGACGAGACGCGCTTTGTTGCGAACCACTTGTCCATCTTCATCTTGCTTGTTGCGAAACACCCATTTGGTACCGATGATGTTGTGGTTGTTGTCGGGCTTTTCAACCAATGTCCACACTTGATTTCTCTCAAAGTTGTGTAGCTCTTCATGCATAGCGTTTATCCAATCCGGATCTTCCAATGCTTCTTCAACCTTCATAGGTTCAATACGAGAGATGAATGAATAGTGTTCACAAAAGTTAGCTAAACGAGTTTTTGAGCGAGTGATTCTCCCGGTTTGGATATCATTGTAGATTTGCTCCACGGGATGATCTTTAGCAATTCTTGCTCGAACTCGTGAAAGATTTTGCTTGGGTCTTTGTTGAACATCTTCTTCATCTTGTTCTTCTTCTTGGCCTTCTTCATTGTTGGCGTTGTCGTTCTCTTGTCGTGGTGGAGAAGGAGGTTGTTGACGTTCATCTTGGTGCACTTCCTCGTTTTCTTCTTCTTGGTGTGTCCCACTCGTGGATGCTTCCGTATCAACTCTTGGTTCACCTTGTCGTGAGGTAGAAGCTTCCACTTGGACGGACGAGGTACTCTCCTTCACCTCCATTGGACGAATTTTGCCAATGGACAAGTCTCGGATTGCTTCCGAGGGATCTTTGTATCCTACATCAATTTGCAATTGCTCTACTTGCGAGCCGTTAGATTCATCAAACTTCACATCTACCATTTCTTCAACCTTTCGGGTGAAATTGTTGTAGACACGGTATGTGTGAGAGTTTGAGCCATAACCAAGTAGGAAACCTTCATGAGACTTAGGAGAAAATTTAGAACGATGATGCTTATCAAGAATGTAGCATTTTGAGCTGAATACTCGAAAGTATCCAACTTGGGGTTTGTTACCGGTGAGGAGCTCGTATGCCGTCTTGCCGAGTAGCTTGTGAAGATACAAGCAATTTGTTGCATGACAAGCTGTCTCTACCACTTCCGCCCAAAAGTGTTTTGGTGTCTTGTACTCATCAAGCATCGTTCTTGCCATCTAGATAAGAGTCCGGTTCTTCCTCTCAACAACTCCATTTTGTTGAGGTGTGTACGTAGCCGAGAACTCATGTGCGATCCCTTCTTCGTCAAGAAAGGTGTCCACATTTGCGTTCTTGAACTCCGTTCCATTGTCGCTTCGAACCTTCTTGATCTTCATGTCAAATTGATTTTGGGCCTTCCTAGCAAAGTTTTTGAAGATCTTTTGGACCTGCGATTTGTCATCAAGAAAGAACACCCACGTAAATCTTGAAAAATCATCAACTATGACCAGACCAAATGAGTTACCACCGAGACTCTTTTAGGCATTTGGACCAAAGAGATCCATGTGAAGTAGCTCGAGTGGTCTTCTTGTGGTCATGATGTTCTTAGCGCGATGACTTCCTCCAACTTGTTTCCCTGCTTGACAAGCACTACAAAGTCTATCCTTGTCAAATATGACATCGTTAATGCCAAGGATATGATTTCCTTTAATGAGTTTGTCAAGGTTTCGCATGCCAACATGGCCTAGCCTTCTATGCCACAACCAGCCTTTAGAAGATTTAGCAATTAAGCAAGTTTTAGGTTGAGCCTTTTTAGTGAAATCAACAATGTAAAGATCTCCTCTACGTATATCGGTAAATACCATTTTATGATTATCTCTGCGAAACACTTGGCAGTCTACTTCAGTAAATAGGACATTGAAACCGAATCAGCAAGTCTAGATACTGAAAGTAAGTTGTAGCCAAGAGATTCAACGAGCATGACATTTTGTATGGAGCTATCATGTGAGATGGCCACCTTACCAAGGCCAACCACCTTACCCTTTGAATTATCACCAAAAGTGACATACTTTCGAGGGCCGTCATTTTCAGCAAGCTCACGGAACATGTCTTTATCTCCGGTCATATGATCAGTACATCCACTATCAAGGACCCATTCCTTTCCTCCATCCATGGAGATTTGCCATAAGACCAAAGTGTCTCATCGCATCATCGAGATCATAGTCACTATCATCATCATCCTCATCCGAGTATTAATGTTCAACATCATCTTGTGATTGATCAATTCCTAGAGAGGGCAATTCATTAGATAAATGATCATTTCTATAGTTATCCTTATGAATTCTAATAGCTCTAGAAATGATATTGCTAATGATTCCAACATCTCCTTTGGCACTCGTAAGATTAGTAAGCTCAAATAAGCAGTCACCAAATTTGGGATCATTGGAACTCATCTTAATCAAGGCAATAGACTTATGGAGAATTTCATCTAGATCTTTCAAGGAATAATTTGGAAAGAGTTCCTCAAGAAATTTCCATATGGTGTAGGCACACTTAAGAGTAGGCAAACATCCAATCAAGTTTCTAGGCAAGCCTCTAGTGATAAGATTAACAGTTCTAAGATTGCGAATCATGTCTATTGACTCATTAAGGGTAGGATGCATGGGATCAACATGAGGAGCACAAGTGCTAGAAATATACTTGTTCAAGTGATATTCATTGAAAATCTCAAGCATTTCATTTTTTCACTCATGAAAATATTCTCCATCAAGAATAGGCACTCTACGCCTAAGACTCCCCAAAGTAGACTCATCCATCTTCCTCCAATGGTGTTTAAACCAAGGCAATGGAGACCAATGCTCTGATACCAATTGAAAGGATCGAGAAGAGGTGTCTAGAGGGGGGGTGATTAGACACTAAGTGCCAAAAGTTGCAGTTTTTAATTTCTTTAAGTTGAAGTAGAGTTTAGGCACTAGTTTAACAAACACAATACATATCAAGCAAGCATGCAAAGAGTATATGAGCAGCGAAAAGTAAAGCATGCAACTTGCAAGAATGTAAAGGGAAGGGTTTTGAGAATTCAAACGCAATTGGAGACACAGATGTTTTTGTCATGGTTCTGATAGGTGGTGCTATCGTACATCCACGTTGATGGAGATTTCAACCCACGGAGGGTAACAGTTGTGCGAGTCCACGGAGGGCTCCACCCACGAAGGGTCCACGATGAAGCAACCTTGTCTATCCCATCATGGCCATCGCCCACGAAGGACTTGCCTCACTAGCGTTAGATCTTCACGAAGTAGGCAATATCCTTGCCCTTACAAACTCCTTGGTTCAACTCCACAATCTTTGTCGGAGGCTCCCAAGTGACACCTAGCCAATCTAGGAGACACCACTCTCCAAGAAGTAACAAATGGTGTGTTGATGATGAACTCCTTGCTCTTGTGCTTCAAATGATAGTCTCCCCAACACTCAACTCTCTCTCACAGGATATGGATTTGGTGGAAAAAGGATTTGAGTGGAAAGCAACTTGGGAAGGCTAGAGATCAAGATTCATGTGGTAGGAATGGAATATCTTGGCCTCAACACATGAGTAGGTGGTTCTTTCTCAGAAAATGTGTATTGGAAGTGTAGGTATGTTCTGATGGCTCTCTCCACGAATGGAGAGTGGGTGGAGGGGTATATATAGCCTCCACACAAAATCTAACCGTTACACACAATTTACCAATCTCGGTGAGACCAAAGTGAAAAACTCGGTCAGACCAATTTAGCAAACCTAGTGACCGTTAGGGTTTTCGGTGGGACCGACTAGATCAACTCAGTGGAACCGATGTGCTAGGGTTAGGGTAAAACAAAAACTCGGTTTGACCGATTACTCAAACTCGGTGGGACCGATTTGGGTAATAAGCGAAATAGAGAGTTGGCCAAGCAAACTCGGTGGGGCCGGTTGCATATCTCGGTGGGACCGAAAATATTGCAACAGGTAACAGAGAGTTTGCAAGCCCATCTCGGTGAGACCGAGATCCCATCGGTGAGATCGAACTGATTAGGGTTTCTGGCAGTGGCTATTTCAACTGAACTCGGTGGCTCCGGATAGAAAGAATTGGTGGGGCCAAGTTTGACTTTTGGTTTAGGACATATTTGGAAGTGAGAAAGTGGTTGAGGGCTTTGGAGCATATCACTAAGCACTTTGAGCAAGCAAGCCATTAAGCAACACCTCATCCCTTCTTAATAGTATTGGCTTTCCTATAGACTCAATGTGATCTTGGCTCACTAAGATAGAAAATGTGGAGTCTTGAGCTTGGATCTTGAGCCAATTCTTTGTCCTTAGCATTTTGAAGGGGTTCCACATCCTCTAGTCCATGCCACTTCATTGTTGAACTTTATCTGAAACATACTAGGTAAAAGTGTTAGTCCAACAAGAGATATGTTGTCATTAATTACCAAAACCACCTAGGGAGCACTTGTGCTTTCATCATTGCGGTAAACTTCTCCAATATGTCCCATGGCGATGTGGGCTGCCATGCTCTTTCCTAGATTCCAGGTTGGTGTATCAAAGGAAAACTCTATGGGCTCGGTGACTGGCGCGAACGTCCTTCCTGGAACTTGAACTTGAATCATCCAACGCTCCTCCTCGGGTAAAGTGGCGTTGTAGGTCCCGGTGAAGCTTGGTACTACGATGTTCAGGTACTTAGTGACTTCCTTCAGGTGGTGTCCAAAGGGTGTATCTTCATCCGGTTGCGTGAACTTGTTCCTTGCATCTGCCATCCTAAAAGAGTAGAAAAGATGAGGAGTCAGATATGAGAAGAGTGAGTAGTGATCTAGGGCTTTAGCTTAGTGGTCGTGTCCTACAGTCAGCGTGTGCTCTGATACCATCTTGTAGCGACTAGACCTCAAACAGTCTGATCTCTGTGCTTCAGTGTCATCCCTGGATCAGTAATGTTGACACGCATAGTACTTGAAGGATTTATAACAGAGTAGCAATCACACACTTATTACAACGAGTGTCTCAAAAGAGAACTTACTACAAATAATATGGCTTAAGGCCATCTAATAACGATAACAGCAGAAGGCTTGGAAGATAAGTGAGTCCATCAACTCCAGCGGCATCACTGAGTATAGAACCACGACTTAAAGGCACCTTACTCGTCGTCTGAAAAGTTTGCAACATGAACATTGCAGCCCAAAACGGGTCAGCACATGGAATATGCTGGCAATGTAACACATAGAGAGCAAGAATAGAATAATGCTATCACTACATGCATATTTGGCTGGTGGAAAGCTCTATGGTTACAGTTTTGCGCAAAGCCAGTTTTCCCTACTGCAAAGGAATAAATTTTATTTAACTATCATGGTAGTTGTTAAACATTGAGAGCGTAGACACCCTCTCAATCCCAATTAAACATCATCATTAAAACCCAACAAAATTAATTAAAGTCACATGCTGAGATTCACATGATAATCCAAGTACTAGATACTCAAGACGTCCAGAACCGGGGACACGGCTAATCATGATTTGTTTATACACTCTGCAGAGGCTTGCACACTTTTCCCCACAAGATTCGATCTCCTTCGTTGGGATTCTCGCACTACATGGTGTTTGAGAAACGGATGACCGAGACATAGTCTTTCAGAAGCGCTAGCACCTTACGATCGGGTAGACCGTTACACCTACTTTCCCCTACATCTGCTAGTCTACCACTGTAAGAGTTCGCACGACTTAATCAACTATGCTAGAGCCCATAGTAGCTTGTGGCTGCACACGGAAGTTTGTAGTATGAATAATATCATGATCCCTCTGAGCCTGGGTGGCGGTCCATAAAGAAAAACAGGCAATCACTGGAATACTCAGGTGCCTCAATCCACCCAAATGTGTATTAAAGTTGCCACCTTAAATAAACCATTAATTAACAATCTCACATCTATCATGGATACACTCACCCAATCCACGTCTACTAGCATAGCATGGCAATATAAGCAAACGTAGAAGTAACTCCCAAAGGCTTGATAATAAAACATGTAATAGGTACTACCTCATCTACTTTTCCAAAACCCACAATTTAAATAGATCCTAACCATGCAATGTTTGAGGATTGATCTAATGCAATAAAACTGGGTAGTAAGAGGTATGATCAAAGTGTTACTTGCCTTGCTGATGATCCGTGAAACCTAGAGATTCGAAGTAGTAGGCGGCGCACTCCGGGTACTCTATCACAAACAAACAAGCACACAATAAGCACTCATCTAATGCACAGGTAAAACTCAAATAAGAGATCTAACCAGAAAGTTCAACTTAAGAACTCCGATTTGCAAAAAGAATCAAAACAAACGAAGCAACAAAGGTCAAACAGCGAAAGAAACAAGCTTCATTTACTAATCTGGATCTAAGTCAAATTTTATAGAAGAAAAAACTTGTTTGAGTTGATTAAATGGAAAGAGGGTTTCGAGACGAAACTCTAGGCGCTTGAATCGCCTGATTCTGATAAACGAGCAAAAAGTTAAACTAAAACGAAAATCGGATCAGGAATCGCGATCAGAAATAATCACGGAAAATTCGAGAAAAGAAAAAAATGACGAACAAGCTAACGAACGAGCGTTCACTGTCTGTGGCTAAACGACAAAAACCGTTCGTTAAACAAACGTACGGACGAACGTCCGCTATTTAACCGAACCGAAAAAACCGATCTAATAATAAAAAAACCAAAACTAGGGTTTACGAAATAAAACCGATCGGTTTAAAAAAAACGGCGGCTACCTCGTGGAACAGGTCGGCGGCGGCGGCGCACTCCGGCGGCGAGTCGGTGGCGGGCGGGCGGCAGATCGGCGGGCGGCGGCGTGGCGCGGATCGAGGCGGCGGCGGGGCTAGGGCTGATGGGGCGGCGGCTCGTGCTGAGGCTGGGGCTGGCTCGGGCCTCGGCCTCGCCTCTTAAAGGGCCAGCCCAGCGGTGTCCTAGCCGGATATGGCCCGGTTAGGTCGGTTTGTTTTTTTAATAGTTTCGTGCAGAAAAACAAATAAAAGAAATACTAAACGGACTCCAAAAATCACGAAATAAATTTTCCCCGACTTCTAAAATCAAACCGGATAAAGTGATCATTTATTTGGGGCCTAAATGCAATTTTGAAAAACGCGCATTTTTCGTAAATTCAAATAAAACAGCGAAAAACTCCAAAATAAAATCTTATTTGATTTTTTTATTAAATCCTTAGTATTCCTTTAATTTGGGAAAGTCATTTTATTCCCTCTCACTTATTTTTTTATAATTGCAATTATTGAAGATAAAATAATTAAATCAAATGATCCTATTTTCAAAATTTGAGAAAACCCCAAATATGAAAATAATGAAATCCCCAACTCTCTCCATGGGTCCTTGAGTTGCGTAGGATTTCTAGGATCAAACCAAAATGCAAATAAAATATGATATGCAATGATGATCTATGTATAACATTCCAAATTGAAAATTTGGGATGTTACACCTACGATGGAATTACTCACGCACGGCGGTGAGCATCATGAAATTGGTGATGGAGGATGGTTGATGATGACGATGGCGACAGATTCCCCTCTCCGGAGCCCCGAACGGACTCCAGATCAGCCCTCCTAAGAGAGTTTAGGGCTTGGCGGCGGCTCCGTATCGTAAAACACGATGAATTCTTCTCTCTGATTTTCTCTCTCCCCGAAAGTGAATATATGGAGTCAAGATTGAGGTTGGTGGAGCGTCAGGGGGCCCACGAGGCAGGGGGCGCCCCACCCTCGTGGACAGGTGGAGGCCCCCATGACGTGGATTCTTCTTCCAGTATTTTTTATATATTCCAAAATAATTCTCCATTGATTTTTAGGTCATTCCGAGAACTTTTATTTCTGCACAAAAATAACACCATGGCAATTCTGCTGAAAACAACGTCAGTCCGGGTTAGTTCCATTCAAATCATGCAAGTTAGAGTCCAAAACAAGGGCAAAAGTGTTTGGAAAAGTAGATACGACAGAGACGTATCAACTCCCCCAAGCTTAAACATTTGCTTGTCCTCAAGCAATTTAGTTGATAAACTGAAAGTGATAAAGAAAAACTTTTACAAACTCTGTTTGCTCTTGTTGTTGTAAATATGTAAAGCCAACATTCAGGTTTTCAGCAAAGATTATGAACTAACCATATTCACAATAACATTTAGGTCTCATGTTTACTCATATCAATGGCATAATCAACTAGCGAGCAATAATAATAAATCTCGAATGACAACACTTTCTCAAAATAATCATGATATGATATGAAAAGATGGTATCTCTCTAGCTATTTCTGAGACCGCAAAACAAAAATGCAGAGCACCTTTAAAGATCAAGGACTGATTTGACATTATAATTCATGGTAAAAGAGACCCAGTCAAGTCATACTCAATGTAAACTAACAGTAATGAATGCAAATGACAGCGGTGCTCTCCAACTAGTGCTTTTTAATAAGAGGATGATGACTCAACATAAGCAGGGATTTGTAGAGGTGCCACAGCTCGGTTTTGAAATAGATATGAATAATATTTTGAGCGGTATACTTTCATTGTCAACATAACAACCGAGAGATCTCGATGTCGTCCATGCTACACACATTATAGGTGGTTCCCAAACAGAATGGTAAAGTTTATACTCCCCCTCCACCAACAAGCATCAATCCATGGCTTGCTTGAAACAATGAGTGCCTCCAACTAACAACAATCCTGGGGGAGTTTTGTTTACAGTTATTTTGATTTGATTTGCATAAAGCATGGGACTGGGCATCCCGGTGACCAGCCATGTTCTTGTGAGTGAGGAGCAGAGTCCACTGCTCTTGGGAATAACCCTCCTAGCATGGAAGATACAGACATCCCTAGTTGATACATGAGCTATTCGAGCATACAAAACAGAATGTTTTTTGAAGGTTTAGAGTTTGGCACATACAAATTTACTTGGAACGGCAGGTAGATACTGTATATAGGTAGGTATGGTGGACTTATATGGAACAACTTTGGGGTTTATGGAATTGGATGCACAAGCAGTATTCCCGCTTAGTACAAGTGAAGGCTAGAAAAAGACTAGGAAGCGACCAGCTAGAGAGCGACAACAGTCATGAACATGCATTAAAATTAATCAACACCGAATGCGAGCATGAGTAGGATATAATGCACCATGAACATAAATATCATAGAGGCTATGTTGATTTTGTTTCAACTACATGTGTGAACATGTGCCAAGTCAAGCCACTCGAATCGTTCAAAAGAGGATACCACCCTATCATACCACATCACAACCATTTTAATAGCATGTTGGCACGCAAGGTAAACCATTATAAGCTCCTAGCTAATTAAGCATGGCATAAGCAACTACAATCGTTGATTGTCATTGCAAACATGTTTATTCATAATAGGCTGAATCAAGAATGATGGACTAATCATATTTCCAAAAACAAGAGAGGTCGAGTTCATACCATCTTTTCTCATCTCAATAAGTTCATCATATAATCATC
Organism: Triticum dicoccoides; assembly: GCF_002162155.2. Lineage (NCBI taxonomy): Eukaryota > Viridiplantae > Streptophyta > Magnoliopsida > Poales > Poaceae > Triticum > Triticum dicoccoides. Next base: position 533,876,705 of record NC_041388.1, read on the forward strand.
ATTATCGCCTTTCACTTGCACGACCGAATAGTGTGGATAATAATAATAATAATAATAATAATAATAGTGCACGTGCATTGGACTAAGCTGGCATTTGCAAGCATTCAATTCAAGAGAGAAGACAAGGTAATATGGGCTCTTTGTTAGATCAACAATAATGCATATGAGAGCCACTCAACATTTTCATTATGGTCTTCTCCTCTCGACCCCCAAAGAACAAAAAGAAATAAAACTATTTACACGGGAAAGCTCCCAACAAGCAAAAGAAGAACGAGAAATCTTTTTGGGTTTTCTTTTTAATTACTACTACTACAGGCATGGAAAGTAAACTAACTAAAAGCTACAACTAATTTTTTTGTTTTTCTTAAGGTTTATCAAACACACAAGAAGAAAGCATAAAAAGGGAAAATAAACTAGCATGGATGATACAGTGAAAAAGTGCGAGCACCGACAACTAGCATGAGTGTGTGAACATAAATGTAAGGTCGGTGAGAAATACGCACTCCCCCAAGATTAGGCTTTTGGCCTAAGTTGGTCTATGGCCACGGCTGGCCTGGCGGATATCCAAAGTAATAGTTGGGGTCGTACTGAGATGTAGCGGCAATTGCCTGATGAGTTGCAGCTTCGAGGCGAGCTATCTCCGCCCTCCTCTCGTACTCGGTCGCCTCCTCCCTGGTTATAAAATATCGCCCCTTTGCCGAAAGTCAAAGAAAGTAGGAGCAGGGAGGGCGACGTGATAGGTGTGTCGTCTGTCAAAGATTAGTCGGCACTAGAGGAACTGATCGTTCCTCTCAACAAACTAATGACGAACCATATCATCATAATCTAGATAAGAAGGAGGCAACTCAATATCATCTCCACGTATGGGTATCTCAAGAAAGTTAGCTATACGAGTTGCATAAATTCCACCAAAGAAATCTCCATGAATACGATTATTATGCAACCTACTTGCAACAATGGCTCCCAAATTATAATGTTTATCTCCTAATACAGCACTCCTGAGAACACTGAGATCAGGGACACACATGTGACATGCTTCATCCTTACCATTGATGCACCTACCTATGAAGAGAGCAAAATAATGTATAGCAGAAAATGAATGCTCCCTATGGTAGCTTGTGTTATATCTCTAGACTCCCCCATAGTTATACTAGCAAGGAAATCTCTAAACTCAGATTTGCGAGGCTCACTAGTGCTACCCCATTGTGGAAGTTTACAAGCAGTGTTAAAATCTTCTAAGTCCATAGTATAAGAATTTTCATAAAGATCAAATAGAACAGTCTAAGAATTGCGTGATGATGAAAATTTAAACCTTCTCACAAATGAATCAGTTAAATAGAGGTATTTACAACACTTATCTGCCTCGAAGCTCTCTAGATCAGCATTACGCACATATACGTCAAATTCCTCCTTGATTCCTGCTCGAACCATGAAGTCCTCTAACGGCCATTCACAAGGCCACACTTGAGCGTCCCTCGGTGGTTCATCGTCCGGCTAACACATTGCGGGCCTGGGTCCTTGCTTCCTTGAAGAACCACCTTGTTTAATTTTCCTAAACATATTTCCTCCTCTGAAAAATTTCTAAAATATTTAGTAACTTCAAAATAAAAGTGAATCAAACTCAACAAAATTGATAGCAACTACTCCTACAAGTGCCTAGAGGCTATATCATGCATTAAAACTACTTTTGACCATATAAATTTGACATGCAAGCTCAAGAATAGGGTCACCTAAGCAGCAAAAATTTGCAATAAATAAAGCACTAGAACAAAAAATAATTGGACCAATGGAGGAGTCACATACCAAAGAACAATCCCCCAAAGCGGTTTTGTGAATGGAGCTTTGAGCAAGGAGATCGAAAATGGCAGCAAGATGAGCTAGAACTCGTGCTTGAGCTGGTTAGTGATGTTTTTGGGAGGAAGGAGTGTGTGGTAGCTGGAATAAGTGGAGGGGAGCCACCGTGGGCCCATGAGGCAGGGGAGCGCGCCCAGGGGGGCGCACCCTGGACCTTCGTGGCCAGGTGCTTGCTCCCCCTGATGTGTTCTCAGTGCCAGATATTCTCAAATATTCTAAAAAAATCATATTTAAATTTCAGGGTATTTGGAGAACTTTATTTTCGGGGTATTTTTTATTGCATGGTTAATTCAGAAAACAGACAAAGAATACTATTTTTGCTTTATTTAATATAAATAACAGAAAGTAAAAAAAGGGGTACAGAGAGTTGTGTTTTCTAACTTCATCCATCTCATGCTCATCAAAAGGAATCCACTAACAAGGTTGATCAGGTCTTGTTAACAAACTCATTTCGAGTAACATGAAACAGGAGAAATTTGGAATAACACTATGTTACCTCAACGGGGATATGCATGTCCCCAACAATAAGAATATCATATTTCTTCTTGACAGTAGGAAGAGAAAATTCAAAAACCTCCAATAGTGATTGTTGGAATTTTTCCAATAGAGTTTATACTATGGACTTGAGGTTGGTTCCTCGGAAAGTGTATCATATGCTCATTACCATTGACATGAAAAGTAACATTGCCTTTGGTGCAATCAATAACAGGCCTTGCATCATTCAAAAAGGGTCTTCCAAGAATAATAGACATACTATCGTCCTCGGGAATATCAAGAATAACAAAGTCTGTTAAAATAGTAATGTTTGCAACCACAACAGGCACATCCTCACAAATACCGACAGGTATAGTAGTTGATTTATCAGCCATTTGCAAAGATATTTCAGTAGGTGTCAACTTATTCAGATCAAGTCTACGATATAAAGATAGAGGCATAGCACTAACACCGGCTCCAAGATCACATAAAGCAGTTTTAACATAGTTTCTTTTAATGGAGCATGGTATAGTTGGCACTCTTGGATCTCCAAGTTTCTTTGGTATTCCACCCTTAAAAGTATAATTAGCAAGCATGGTGGAAATTTCAGCTTCAGGTATCTTTCTCTTATTAGTAACAATATCCTTCATGTACTTAGCATAAGGATTCATTTTAAGCATATCAGTCAAACACATACGCAAAAAGATAGGTCTAATCATTTCAGCAAAGCGCTCAAAATCCTCATCATCCTTTTTCTTGGATGGTTTAGGAGGAAAAGGCACGGGTTTCTGAACCCACGGTTTTCTTTCTTTACCGTGCTTCCTAGCAACAAAGTCTCTCTTATCATAATGTTGATTCTTCGATTGTGGGTTATCAAGATCAACAGCAGGTTCAATCTCTACATCATTGTCATTACTAGGTTGAGCATCAACATGAACGTCATCATTAACATTATCACTAGGTTCATGTTCATTACCAGATTGTGTTTCAGCATTAGAAATAGAAATATCATTGGGATTCTCAGGTGTGTCAATAATAGGTTCACTAGAAGCATGCAAAGTCCTATCATTTTTTCTTTTTCTTCCTCTTAGAAGGACTAGGTGCATCTACATTAGTTCTCTGAGAATCTTGCTCAATTCTCTTAGGATGGCCTTCAGAATACAAAGGTTCCTGAGTCATTTTACCACCTCTAGTCACAACTCTAACAACATTATTATTTTTCTTACTATTTAATTCATTGAGCAAATCATTCTGAGCTTTAAGTACTTGTTCTACTTGAGTGGTAACCATAGAAGCATGTTTACTAATAAGTTTAAGTTCACCTTTGACATTAGCCATATAATCACTCAAGTGTTCAATCATATAAGCATTATGTTTCAATTGTCTACCAACATAAGCATTGGAATTTTCTTGTTTAACAATAAAATTATCAAACTCATCTAAGAATTGGCTAGCAAACTTAGTAGGAGGGATTTTAGCTTTATCATATCTATAGAGAAAATTTACCTTTACTACCCGTGTCGGGTTATCAAGACCATGTGTTTCTTCAACAGGCGGTAAATTAAGACCATGTATTTCTTCAACAGGAGGTAAATTCTTAACATCATCAACTTTAATACCTTTTTCTTTCATAGATTTCTTTGCCTCTTGCATATCTTTAGGACTGAGAAATAGAATACCCCTTTTCTTCGGAGTTGGCTTAGGAGTTGGTTCAGGAAGTGTCCAATTATTTTCATTAGTCAACATATTATTCAATAGAATTTCAGCTTGATCAACTGTTCTTTCCCTGAAAACACAACCAGCACAACTATCCAGGTAATCTCTAGAAGCATCAGTTAGTCCATTATAAAAGATATCAAGTATTTCATTTTTCTTGAGAGGATGATCAGGCAAAGCATTAAGTAATCAGAGAAGCCTCCCCCAAGCTTGTGGGAGACTCTCTTCTTCAATTTGCACAAAATTATATGTTTCCCTTAAAGCAGCTTGTTTCTTATGAGTGGGGAAATATTTAGCAGAGAAGTAGTAAATCATATCCTGGGGACTATGCACACAACCAGGATCAAGAGAATTAAACCATATCTTAGCATCACACTTTAATTAGAACGAAAATAATTTAAGGATATAATAATAGCGAGTTTTCTCATCATTAGTAAACAGGGTAGCTATATCATTTAATTTAGTAAGATGTGCCACAACAGTTTCAGATTCATAGCCATAGAAAGGATCAGATTCAACCAAAGTAATTATATCAGGGTTGACAGAGAATTCATAATCCTTATCAGTTATAAATATAGGTGAAGTAGCATAAGCAGGTTCATATTTCATTCTAGCATTCAGAGATTTTTGTTTCATCTTAGCTAATAGTTTCTTAAGATCACTCCTATCATTGCAAGCAAGAAAGTCTCTAGCAGTTTCTTCATCCATAACATAACCCTCGGGAACAACAGGTAATTCATATCTAGGGGGAGAATCTTCATCATCACTTTCATCAATATTATCAGTTTCAATACTTTCATTCTCTCTAGCCCTAGCAAGTTGTTCATCAAGAAATTCGCCTAGTGGCACAGTAGTATCAAGCATAGAAGTAGTTTCATCATAAGTATCATGCATAGCAGAAGTGGCATCATCAATAACATGCGACACATCAGAATTAATAGCAGAAGCAGGTTTAGGTGTCGCAAGTTTACTCAAAACAGAAGGTGAATCAAGTGCAGAGCTAGATGGCAGTTCCTTACCTCCCCTCGTAGTTGAGGGAAAATCTTGGTTCTTTGATTTGTCTAGTTCTTCATAGTAATAAACAGATATAAATCCCGAGTGACTCAAAGAATAGAGCTATGCTCCTCGGCAACGGTGCTAGAAAATAGTCTTGATAACCCACAAGTATAGGGGATCGCAACAGTTTTCGAGGGTGGAGTATTCAACCCAAATTTATTGATTCGACACAAGGGGAACCAAAGAATATTCTCAAGTATTAGCAGCTGAGTTGTCAATTGAACCACACCTGGAAACTTAATATCTGCAGCAAATTGTTTGGTAGCAAAGTAATATGATAGTAGTGGTAACGATAGCAAAAGTAACGGTAGCAAAAGTAATAATTTTGGGTTTTATAGTGATTATAACAGTAGCAGCAGAAAAGTAAATAAGCGAAGAACAATATAGGAAAGGCTCGTAGGCATTGGATCGGTGATGGAGAATTATGGCGGATGCGATCAATCGTGTAACAGTCATAACCTAGGGTGACACAGAACTAGCTCCAGTTCATCAATGTAATGTAAGCATGTATTCCGAATATAGTCATGCGTGCTTATGGAAAAGAACTTGCATGACATCTTTTGTCCTACCCTCCCGTGGCAGCGGGGTCCTAATGGAACCTAAGGGATATTAAGGCCTCCTTTTAATAGAGTACCGGACCAAAGCATTAACACATAGTGAATACATGAACTCCTCAAACTACGGTCATCACCGGTAAGTATCCCGATTATTGTCACTTCGGGGTTAACGGATCATAACACATAATAGGTGACTATAGACTTGCAAGATAGGATCAAGAACTCTCATATATTGATGAAATCATAATAGGTTCAGATCTAAAATCATGCCACTCGGGCCCTAGTGACAAGCATTAAGCATAGCAAAGTCATAGCAACATCAATCTCAGAACATAGTGGATACTAGGGATCAAACCCTAACAAAACTAACTCGATTACATGATAAATCTCATCCAACCCATCACTGTCCAGCAAGCCTATGATGGAATTACTCACGCACGATGGTGAGCATCATGAAATTGGTGATGGAGGATGGTTGATGATGATGATGGCGACGGATTCCCCTCTCCGGAGCCCCGAACGGATTCCAGATCAGCCCTCCCGAGAGAGTTTAGGGCTTGGCTGCCGCTCCGTATCGTAAAACGTGATGAATCCTTCTCTCTGATTTTTCTCTCCCCGAAAGTGAATATATGGAGTCAAGGTTGAGGTGGGTGGAGCGTCAGGGGGTCCACGAGGCAGGGGGCGCACCCCCACCCTCGTGGACAGGTGGAGGCCCCATGACGTGGATTCTTCTTCCAGTATTTTTTATATATTCCAAAATAATTCTTCGTTGATTTTCAGGTCATTCCGAGAACTTTTATTTCTGCACAAAAATAACACCATGGCAATTCTGCTGAAAACAGCGTCAGTCCAGGTTAGTTCCATTCAAATCATGCAAGTTAGAGTCCAAAACAAGGGCAAAAGTGTTTGGAAAAGTAGATACGATGGAGATGTATCAACACACCATTACGCTGTGGTGTTCCAGGTGGCGTGAGTTGCTAAACTATTCTGCATTGTTTCAAATGAAGACCAAACTCGTAACTCAAATATCCACGATCAGATCATAGAAACTTTATTTTCTTGTTATGATGATTTTCCACTTCACTCTGAAATTATTTGAACTTTTCAAATGTTTCAGATTTATGTTTCATCAAAAAGATATACCCATATCTTACTCAAATCATCTGTGAAGGTCAGAAAATAAAGATACCTGCCGCGAGCCTCAACATTCATCAGACTACATACATCAGTATGTATTATTTCCAACAAGTCTGTTGCTCGCTCCATTGTTCGGGAGAACGGAGTCTTAGTCATCTTGCCCATGAGGCATGGTTCGCAAGCATCAACTGATTCATAATCAAGTGATTCCAAAAGACCATCAGCATGGATTTTCTTCATGCGCTTTACACCAATATGACCTAAATGGCAGTGCCACAAATAAGTTGCACTATCATTATTAACTTTGCATCTTTTGGCTTCAATATTATGAATATGTGTATCACAACGATCGAGATTCAATAAAGCATTCACCTTGGGTGTATGACCATTGAAGATTTTATTCATGTAAAGAGAACAACAATTATTCTCTAACTTTAAATGAATAACCGTATTGCAATAAACATGATCAAATCATATTCATGCTTAACGCAAACACCAAATAACATTTATTTAGGTTCAACACTAATCCCAAAAGTATAGGGAGTGTGCGATGATGATCATATCAATCTTGGAACCACCTCCAACACACATCATCACTTTGCCCTTAACTAGTCTCTGTTCATTCTGCAACACCCGTTTTGAGTTACTAATCTCAGCAACTGAACTAGTATCAAATACTGAGGGGTTTCTATAAACACTAGTAAAGTACAAATCAATAACATGTATATCAAATATACCTTTGTTCACCTTGCCATCCTTCTTATCCTCCAAATACATGGGGCAGTTATGCTTACAGTGACCAGTCCCTTTGCAGTAGAAGCACTTAGTCTCAGGCTTAGGTCTAGACTTGGGCTTCTTCACTTGAGCAGCGACTTGCTTGCTATTCTTCTTGAAGTTCCCATTCTTCCCTTTGCCCTTTTCTTGAAACTAGTGGTCTTATCAACCATCAACACTTGATGTTTTTCTTGATTTCTACCTTCGTCGATTTAAGCATCACGAAGAGCTTGGGAATCGTTTTCGTTATCCCTTGCATATTATAGTTCATCAGGAAGTTCTAGTAACTTGGTGATAGTGACTAGAGAACTCTATCAATCACAATCTTATATGGAAGATTAACTCCCACTTGACTCAAGTGATTGTAGTACTCAGACATTCTGAGCACATGCTTATTAGCTGAGCTATTCTCCTCCATCTTGTAGGCAAAGGACTTGTTAGTGGTCTCATACCTCTCGACTCGGGCATGAGTCTGAAATACCTTTCAACTCTTGGAATATCTCATATGCTCCATGTCGTTCAAAACATTTTTGAAGTCCCGGTTCTAAGCCGTAAAGCATGGTGCACTAAACTATCAAGTAGTCATCATACTGAGCATTGTCAAACATTCATAACGTCTGCATCTGCTCCTGCAATCGGTCTGTCACCTAGCGGTGCATCAAGGACATAATTCTTCTGTGCATCAATGAGGATAATCCTCAGATCATGGATCCAATCCGCATCATTGCTACTAACATCTTTCAAATTAGTTTTTCTCCAGGAACATATCAAAATAAACGGGGAGCTACATCGCGAGCTATTGATCTACAACATAGTTATGCAAATACTATCAGGACTAAGTTCATGATAAATTTAAGTTCAATTAATCATATTACTTAAGAACTCCCACTTAGATAGACATCCCTCTAATCATCTAAGTGATCACGTGATCCAAATCAACTAAACCATAACCGATCATCACGTGAAATGGAGTAGTTTTCAATGGTGAACATCACTATGTTGATCACATCTACTATATGATTCACGCTCGACCTTTCGGTCTCAGTGTTCCTGTAACATCCCAAATTTTCAACTTGGAATGTTATACATTAGATCATCAATGCATATCATATTTCTTTTGCATTCTGGTTGATCCTAGAAATTCTACGCAACTCAATGACCAACGGAGAGAGTTGGGGATTTCGATATTTTCATATTTGAGTTCTCTCAAATTTTGAGAATAGGATCATTTGATTTTATTTATTTTATCATCAATTATTTCTATTACAAAAATATGAGAGAGGGAATAAAATGACTTTCCCAAAATAAAGAAATATTGAGGATTTAATAATAAGATCAAATAAGTTTTTATTTCGGAGTTTTTCGATGTTTTATTTGAATTTAGGGAAAAAGTGCATTTTTCAAAATTGCATTTAGGTCCCAAATAAATGTTCACCTTGTGAGTCTTGATTTTAGAAGCCCGTGAAAATTTATTTCGGAATTTTTGGAGTCCGTTTAGTATTTATTTTTATTCTTTTCTTCTGAGCGGATTATTTAAAAAAACCGCGCCCGACTGGGCCAAGGGCCCAGCCGAGCCAGGCCGGCCCAGCCGCCGGACTCGGGAGGAGTCCGAGCCGGAGCCGCCTCGCCGCCGCCCGACCCCCTCCCCAAGTCAGCCCCCCTCCCTCTCTTAAATAGCCGCCCCACCGCCG
>NC_041388.1:533886559-533924726 GCF_002162155.2 Triticum dicoccoides
CGCCGCACGCCGCACGTCGCCTACCGCCGCCGCCGCCGCTGCTACGTCGCCCCACCACCCCACATAGCCGCCGCCGCCGCCCGGAGCCCCGCCGGAGTTTCGCCGGAGCCCGAGCCGAGGTAGCCGCCCCGCCGCCGATTTTTTGAGAGAAACCGCTTCGGTTTTTTTAGAAAACCCTAGTTTTCGTTTTTTTTAATAGATCATTTTTTTCGGTTTATTTTTATTTAGCGAGCGTTCGCTCGTTCATTCGTTTTAACGAACGCGTTCATCGTTTAGTTTCAGATAACGAACGTTCGTTCGTTAATCTGTTCTTCGTTTTTCTTTTTCTCGGATTAAATCCGCGATTTTTCTGATCGCGATTCCTGATCTGATTTTTGTTTTAGTTTAACTTTTAGTTCGTTTATCGGAATCAGGCGATTCAAGCGCCTAGGGATTCGTCTCGAAACCCTCTATCCGTTTAACCAACTTAAACAAGATTTTGCTACTGTAAAATTTGCCCTAGATCCAGATTTCTAGAACGAAGTTGTTTTCTTTCGCCGTTTGTCTTTCGTTGCTTCGTTCGATTTGATTCTTTTGCCAACCGGAGTTCTTAAGTTGAACCTTTTGGTTAGATCTCTTATTTGAGTTTTACCTATGCATTAGATGAGTACTTATTGTATGCTCTTTTGTTTGTTTGCGATAGAGTATCCGGAGTGCGCCGCCTGTTACTTCGAATCACTAGGTTTCCCGGATCATCAGCAAGGCAAGTAACACTTTGATCATACCTTCTCTACTACCCAGTTTTAATGCATTAGATCAATCCTCACACATTGCATGATTAGGATCTAATTAAATTGTGGGATGGGAAGTAGATGAGGTAGTACCTATTACCAGTTTATTTTCAAACCTTTGGGAGTTACTTCTACGTTTGATTATTATGCCATGCTATGCTAGTAGACGTGGATTGGGTGAGTGAAATCCATGACAGATGTGAGATTGTTAATTAATGGTTTATCTAAGGTGGCAGCTTAAACACACATCTGGGTGGATTGAGGCACCTGGGTATTCCAGGACTTTCCTGTTTTCTTTTGGACCGCCACCCAGGCTCAAAGGGATCATAAGACTATTCATACTAGAAACTTCCGTGTGCAGCCACAAGCTATTATGGGCTCTAGCATAGTTGACTAAGTTGTGCGAACTCTTACAGTGGTAGACTAGAAGATGTAGGGGATGTAGGTGGTACGGTCTACCCGATCGTAAGGTGCTAGCGCTTCTGAAAGACTATGTCTCGGTCATCCGTCTTCTCAAACACCATGTAGTGCGAGAAACCAAACGGAGGCGATTGTGTCTTGTGGGGAAAAGTGCGCAAACCTCTGCAGAGTGTAACAAACTAATCATGATTAGCCATGTCCCCGGTTATGGACATCTTGAGTATCTAGTACCTGGATTTTCATGTGAATCTCAACATGTTACTCTAAATTAATTTTGTTGGGTTATGTTTAATGATGATGCTTAATTGGGATTGAGAATGCTGTCAACCATTCTCAATGTTTAACAACTACCATGATAGTTAAATAAATTTATTCCTTTGAAGTAGGGAAAATTGGCTTTACGCAAAAACTGTAACCACAGAGCTTCCACCAGCCAAATATGCATATAGTATAGCTGTTTCATTCCATTACTCTCTATGTGTTACATTGCCAGCATATTCCATGTGCTGACCCGTTTTCGGGCTGCAACGTTAATGTTGCAGACTTCTCAGACGACGATTAAGGAGTTTTAGGTCGTGGTTCTATACTCAGTGATGCCGTTGGAGTTGATGGACTCGCTTATCTTCCAAGCCTTCTGCTGTTATCGTTATTAGATGGCCTTAAGCCATATTTACTGTAATAAGTTCTCTTTTGAGACACTCGATGTAATAAGTCTGTGATTGCTACTCTGCTATAAATCCTCCGAGTACTGTGTGGTGTCAGCATTACTGATCTAGGGATGACACCGGAGCACAGAGATCAGGCTGTTGAGGTCTGGTCGCTACAGTTTTGAGGCCATATCTGTACATGCTAGGCTCGTCAAGTTTAACCCGAGTATTCTGCGTGTGCAAAACTGGCTTGCACCCATTGTACAAGAACGTTGAGCTTATCACACCCAATCATCACGTGGTGTCTCGGCACGATGAACTTTTGCAATGGTGCATTCTCAGGGAGAACACTTCTACCTTGAAATTCAGTGAGAGATCATCTTATAATGCTCTCGCCGAGCTAAGCAAAAATAAGATGTATAAAAGATAAACATCACATGCAATCCAAATATGTGACATGATATGGCCATCATCATCTTGTTCTTTTGATCTCCATCTCCAAAGTACTGTCATGATCTCCATTGTTACCGGCATGACACCATGATCTCCATCATCTTGATCTCTATCAATGTGTCGTCACATGGTTGTCTCGCCAACTATTGCTTTTGCAACTATTGCTATCGCATAGCGATAAAGTAAAGCAATTACATGGCACTTGCATCTTATGCAATAAAGAGACAACCATAAGACTTCTGCCAGTTGTCGATAACTTTAACAAAACATGGTCATCTTATACAACAATTTATATCTCATCACGTCTTGACCATATCACATCGCAACATGCCCTGCAAAAACAAGTTAGACGTCCTCTACTTTGTTATTGCAAGTTTTGCGTGGCAGCTACGGGCTGAGCAAGAACCGTTCTTACCTATGCATCAAAACCACAACGATAGTTCGTCAAGTTAGTGCTGTTTTAACCTTCAACAAGGACCGGGCGTAGTCACACTCGGTTCAACTAAAGTTGGAGAAACTGACACCCGCCAGCCACCTGTGTGCAAAGCACGTCGGTAGAACCAGTTTCGCGTAAGCGTACGCGTAATGTCGGTCCGGGCCGCTTCATCCAACAATACCGCCGAACCAAAGTATGACATGCTGGTAAGCAGTATGACTTGTATCGCCCATAACTCACTTGTGTTCTACTCGTGCATATAACATCAACGCATAAACCTGGCTCTGATGCCGTTGTTGGGAACGTAGTAATTTCAAAAAAAATCCTACGCACACGCAAGATCATGGTGATGCATAGCAACGAGAGGGGAGAGTGTTGTCCACGTACCCTTGTAGACCGTAAGCGGAAGCGTTATGAGAACGCGGTCGATGTAGTCGAACGTCTTCACGATCCGACCGATCCAAGTACCGAACGCACGACACCTCTGAGTTTGGCACACGTTCATCTCGATGACGTCCCACTAACTCCGATCTAGCAGAGCATCACGGGAGAGTTCCGTCAGCACAATGGTGTGATGACGGTGATGATGTTGCTACCGACGTAGGGCTTCGCCTAAGCACCTCTACGATATGATCGAGGTGGATTATGGTGGAGGGGGCACCGCACACGGCTAAGGGATCAATGATCAACTTGTGTCTTCTAGGGTGCCCCCTGCCCTGTATATAAAGGAGCAAGGGGGAGGCCGGCCGGGCCTTTAGGACGCGCCAGGAGGAGGAGTCCTCCTCCTAGTAGGAGTAGGACTCCCATTTCCTACTCCTACTAGGAGGAGGAAAGGAAGGGGAAAGGGGAGAAGGAATGAGAGGGAGGAAAGGAGGAAAGGGGGCCGACCCCCTAGTCCAATTCGGTTTGGGATAGGGGGGGCCGCGCGCCCTGCCTCCTTGATACGTCCATTTTGCATCATGCTTTTATATCAATATTTATTGCATTATGGGTTGTTATTACACATTATGTCACAATACTTATACCTATTCTCTCTTATTTTACAAGGTTTACATGAAGAGGGAGAATGCCGGCAGCTGGAATTCTGGGCTGGAAAAGGAGTAAATATTAGAGACCTATTCTTGACGGCTCCAAAAGTCCTGAAACTTCATGGAAGTTATTTTTGGAATTAATAAAAAATACTGGCAAAAGAATCCACCATAGGGGGCCCACACCCTAGCCACGAGGGTGGGGGCGCGCCCAGGAAACTTCACGGAAGTTATTTTTGGAATTAATAAAAAATACTGGCGAAAGAATCCACCATAGGGGGCCCACACCCTGGCCACGAGGGTGGGGGCGCGCCCCCTGCCTCGCGGGCCCCCTGGCAGGCCTCCGGTGCCCATCTTCTGCTATATGAAGTCTTTCGTCGAGGAAAAAATCATAAGCAAGCTTTCGGAAAGAAACTCCGCCGCCACGAGGCGGAACCTTGGTGGAACCAATCTAGGGCTCTGGCGGAGCTGTTCTGCCGGGGAAACTTCCCGCCGGGAGGGCCAAATCATCACCATCGTCATCACCAACGATCCTCTCATGGGGAGGGGGTCAATCTCCATCAACATCTTCACCAGCACCATCTCATCTCAAACCCTAGTTCATCTCTTGTATCCAATCTTTGTATCCAAACCTCAGATTGGTACCTGTGGGCTGCTAGTAGTGTTGATTACTCCTTGTAGTTGATGCTAGTTGGTTTACTTGGTGAAAGATCATATGTTCAGATCCATTATGCATATTAATACCCCTCTGATTATGAATATGAATATGCTTTGTGAGTAGTTACGTTTGTTCCTGAGGACATGGGAGAAGTCTTGCTATATGTAGTCATGTGAATTTGGTATTCGTTCGATATTTTGATAAGATGTATGTTGCCATCCCTCTAGTGGTGTCATGTGAACGTCGACTACATGACACTTCACCATTGTTTGGGCCTAGAGGGAGGCATTGGGAAGTAATAAGTAGATGATGGCTTGCTAGAGTGACAAAAGCTTAAACCCTAGTTTATGTGTTGCTTCGTAAGGGGCTGATTTGGATCCATATGTTTCATGCTATGGTTAGGTTTACCTTAATACTTCTGTTGTAGTTGCGGATGCTTGCAATGGGGGTTAATCATAAGTGGGATGCTTGTCCAAGTAAGGACAGTACCCAAGCACCGGTCCACCCACATATCAAATTATCAAAGTACCGAACGCGAATCATATGAACGTGATGAAAACTAGCTTGACGATAATTCCCATGTGTCCTCGGGAGCGCTTCATATAAGAGTTTGTCCAGGCTTGTCCTTTGATACAAAAAGGATTGGGCCATCTTGCTGCACCTTATTTACTTTTATTACTTGCTACTCGTTACAAATTACCTTATCACAAAACTATTTGTTACCGATAATTTCAGTGCTTGCAGAGAATACCTTACTGAAAACTGCTTATCATTTCCTTCTGCTCCTCGTTGGGTTTGACACTCTTACTTATCGAGAAGGATCCCCTGCACTTGTGGCTCATCAAGACTCTTTTCTGGCGCTGTTTCCAGGGAGTGAAGCGCCTTTGGTAGGTGGAATTTGGTAAGGAAAAATTTATATAGTGTGCTGAAATTTACTGTCACTTGTTACTATGGAACATAATCCTTTGAGGGGCTTGTTCGGGGTATCTTCACCCCGACCAGTAGAGCAAAGAGTTGCTCCTCGACCTACTGAACCTACTGAAAATGTTTACTTTGAAATTCCTTTGGGTATGATAGAGAAACTGCTAGCTAATCCTTTCACAGGTGATGGAACATTACATCCCGTTTTGCACCTAATCTATGTGGATGAAGTTTGTGGATTATTTAAGCTTGCAAGTATGCCCGAGGATGTTATCAAGAATAAGGTCTTCCCTTTATCTTTGAAGGGATATGCATTGACATGGTTGAGGCTATGTGATGATATTGGATCATGGAGCTACCAATGATTGAAATTGGAATTTCATCTGAAGTTTTATCCTATGCATCTTGTTCATCATGATCGTAATTATATATATAATTTTTGGCCTCACGAAGGAGAAAGCATCTCTCAAGCTTGGGGGAGGCTTAAGTCAATGTTATATTCATGCCCCAATCATGAGCTCTCAAAAGAAATGATTATTCAAAAAAATTATGCTTGGCTTTCTCTCAATAATCGCTCCATGATCGATACTTCTTGTACTGGATCTTTTATGATGCAGACTATTGAATTCAGATGGGATTTATTGGAAAGAATTAAACACAACTATGAAGATTGGGACCTCGACGAAGGTAAGAAGTCAGGTATAACACCTAAGTTTGATTGTGTTAAATATTTTATGGATACCGATGCTTTTCGTGAATTTAGCACTAAATATGGACTTGACTCTGAGATAGTAGCTTCTTTTTGTGAATCCTTTGCTACTCATGTTGATCTCCCTAAGGAGAAGTGGTTTAAATATAATCCTCCCATTTAATTAAAAGTAGTTGCACCTATTAAAGTTGAAGAAAAGACTATCACTTATAATGATCCTGTTGTTCCCACTGCTTTTATTGAGAAACCACCTTTCCCTGTTAGAATAAAGGATCATGCTAAAGCTTCAACTGTGGTTAACAAAAATAATATTAAGACACCCCAACCCCTTGAGCAAATTAAAATTGAACCTAGTGTTGCTATGGTTAAAGATCTCTTGGCCGATAATATTGATGGGCATGTTATTTAGTTCTGTAATGAAGCTGCTAGAATTGCTAGACCTGATGCTAAAAATAAACATAGACATGTTGTAGGCATGCTTGTAATTTCCGTTAAAATAGGAGTTCATTATTATCATGGCTTATGTGATATGGGTGCTAGTGCAAGTGCAATACCTCATTCCTTATACAAAGAAATTATGCATGATATTGCACCTGCTGAGATAGAAGAGATAGATGTTACAATTAAGCTTGCCAATAGAGATACTATTTCACCAGTTGGGATTGTTAGAGATGTTGAAGTCTTGTGTGGGAAGGTTAAATATCCTGCTGATTTTCTTGTTCTTGGTTCCCCACAAGATAGCTTTTGTCCCATTATATTTGGTAGACCCTTCTTGAACACTGTTAATGCTAGGATAGACTGCGAAAAGGATGTTTTTACTATTGGTTTGGGTGATATGTCTCACGAGTTTAATTTTGCTAAATTTAGTAGACAACCCCTTGATGAGGAATTGCCTAGTAAAGATGAAATTATTGGTCTTGCTTCTATTGTCGTGCCTCCTAGTGTTCCTTTAGAACAATATTTGCTAGACCATGAAAATGATACGTATATGAATGAAAGAAGGGAAATAATGAAGTATTCTTTAAACAGGGACCTATTCTGAAACACAACTTGCCTGTTGAAATCCTAGGGGATCCTCCTCCACCCAAGGGTGATCCCGTGTTTGAGCTTAAACCATTGCCTGATACTCTTAAATATGCTTATCTTGATGAAAAGAAGATATATCCTGTTATTATTAGTGCTAACCTTTCAGAGCATGAAGAAGAGAAATTATTGAAAACTCTAAAGAAGCACCGCGCTGCTATTGGATATACTCTTGATGATCTTAAGGGCATTAGTCCCACTCTATGTCAACACAAAATAAATTTGGAGAAAGATGCCAAACCAGTTATTGATCACCAACGACGGCTAAATCCTAAGATGAAAGAAGTGGTAAGAAAGGAAATATTAAAGCTCCTTGAAGCAGGTATAATTTATCCCATTGCTGATAGTTAGTGGGTAAGCCATTTCCATTGTCTCCCTAAGAAGGGAGGTATTACTGTCGTTCCTAATGATAAAGATGAATTGATTCCGCAAAGAATTATTACAGGTTATAGGATGGTGATTGATTTTCGCAAATTAAATAAAGCTACTAAAAAAGAAAATTACCCTTTGCCTTTCATTGATCAAATGCTAGAAAGATTATCCAAACATACACATTTTTGCTTTCTAGATGGTTACTCTGGTTTCTCTCAAATACCTGTGTCAGCTGATGATCAAGAAAAGACTACTTCTACTTGCCCTTTCGGTACCTTTGCTTATAGACGTATGCCTTTTGGTTTATGTAATGCACCTGCTACCTTTCAAAGATGCATGATGGCTATATTCTCTGACTTTTGTGAAAAGACTTGTGAAGTTTTCATGGATGATTTCTCTGTTTATGGATCCTCTTTTGATGATTGCTTGAGCAACCTTGATCGAGTTTTGCAGAGATGTGAAGAAACTAACCTTGTCTTGAATTGGGAGAAGTGTGATACGTCTCCAACGTATCTATAATTTTTTATTTTTCCATGCTATATTATATTCTGTTTTGGACATTATTGGGCTTTATTATACACTTTTATATTATTTTTGGGACTAACCTATTAACCGGAGGCCTAGCCCAGAATTGCTGTTTTTTTTGCCTATTTTAGGGTTTCGCAGAAAAAGAATATCAAACGGAGTCCAAACAGAATGAAACCTTCGGGAACGTGATTTTTGGAACGAACATGATCCAGAGGACTTGGACCCTACGTCAAGACATCAACCAGGAGGCCACGAGGTAGGGGGCGCGCCTACCCCCCTAGGCGCGCCCTCCACCCTCGTGGGCCCCCTATTGCTCCACCGACATACTCCTTCCTCCTATATATACCTACGTACCCCCAAACTACTAGATACGGAGCCAAAACCCTAATTCCACCGCCGTAACTTTCTGTATCCACGAGATCCCATCTTGGGGCCTGTTTCGTAGCTCCGGCGGAGGGGGCATCGATCACGGAGGGCTTCTACATCAACACCATAGCCCTTCCGATGAAGTGTGAGTAGTTTACCTTAGACCTACGGGTCCATAGTTATTAGCTAGATGGCTTCTTCTCTCTTTTTGGATCTCAATACAAAGTTCTCCCCCTCTCTTGTGGAGTCTATTCGATGTAATCTTGTTTTGCGGTGTGTTTGTTGAGATCGATGAATTGTGGGTTTATGATCAAGTTTATCTATGAACAATATTTGAATCTTCTCTGAATTTCTTTAATGTATGATTGGTTATCTTTGCAAGTCTCTTTGAATTATCAGTTTGGTTTGGCCTACTAGATTGATCTTTCTTGCAATGGGAGAAGTGCTTAGCTTTGGGTTCAATCTTGCGGTGTCCTTTCCCAGTGATAGTAGGGGCAGCAAGGCATGTATTATATTTTTGCCATCGAGGATAACAAGATGGGGTTTATTTCATATTACTTGAGTTTATCCCTTTACATCATGTCATCTTGCTTAAAGCGTTACTCTGTTCTCTTGAACTTAATACTCTAGATGCATGCTGGATAGCGGTCGACGTGTGGAGTAATAGTAGTAGATGCAGGCAGGAGTCGGTCTACTTGTCTCGGACATGATGCCTATATACATGATCATACCTAGATATTCTCATAATTATGCTCAATTCTGTCAATTGCTCAACAGTAATTTATTTACCCGCCGTAAATACTTATGCTCTCGAGAGAAGCCACTAGTGAAACCTATGGTCCCCGGGTCTATCTTCCATCATATTAATCTTCCAATACTTGGTTATTTTTATTTCATTTTATTTTACTTTGCATCTTTATCATAAAAATACCAAAAATATTATCTTATCATATCTATCAGATCTCACTCTCGTAAGTGACCATGTAGGGATTGACAACCCCTTATCACGTTGGTTGCGAGGATTTATTTGTTTGTGTAGGTACGAGGGACTCGTGCGTGGCCTCCTACTGGATTGATACCTTGGTTCTCAAAAACTGAGGGAAATACTTACGCTACTCTGCTGCATCACCCTTTCCTCTTCAAGGGAAAACCAACGCAAGTGCTCAAGAGGTAGCAAGAAGGATTTCTGGTGCCGTTGCCGGGGAGGTCTACGCAAAAGTCAACATACCAAGTACCCATCACAACCCTTATCTCCCGCATTACATTATTTGCCATTTGCCTCTCGTTTTCCTCTCCCCCACTTCACCCTTGCCGTTTTATTCGCCCTCTCTCTCTCTCTATCCTCCCTCTCTTTCTCTATTTGCCTCTTTTTACCCGTTCCTCGTTTGCTTGTGTGTTGGGTTGCTTGCTTGTCACGATGGCTCAAGATAACACTAAATTGTGTGACTTTACCAATACCAACAACAATGATTTTATTAGCACTCCGATTGCTCCTCTTACCGATGCTGAATCTTGTGAAATTAATGTTGCCTTGCTGAATCTTGTCATGAAAGATCCGTTTTCCGGCCTTCCTAGTGGACATGTCGTTGCCCATCTAAATAGCTTCGTTGATTTGTGTGATATGCAAAAGAAGAAAGATGTGGATAATGATATTTTTAAATTGAAGCTATTTCCTTTTTCGCTTAGAGATCGTGCTAAAGCTTGGTTTTCGTCTTCGCCTAAAAATAGTATTGATTCATGGAATAAGTGCAAAGATGCTTTTATCTCTAAGTATTTTCCTCCCGCTAAGATCATCTCTCTTAGAAAGAATATTATGAATTTTAAGCAACTTGATCATGAACATGTTGCACAAGCTTGGGAGAGGATGAAATTAACGATACGTAATTGCCCTACGCATGGTTTGAATTTGTGGATGATTTTACAAAAAAATTATGCCGGGTTGAATTTTGCTTCTAGAAATCTTTTAGATTCGACCGCGGGAGGCACTTTTATGGAAATCACTTTAGGAGAAGCTACTAAACTCCTAGATAATATTATGGTTAATTATTCTCAATGGCAAACTGAAAGATCTACTAATAAGAAAATGCATGTGGTAGAAGAAATTAATGTTTTGAGTGGAAAGATGGATGAACTTATGAAATTATTTGCTAATAAAAGTGTTTCTTCTGATCCTAATGATATGCCTTTGTCTACTTGATTGAGAATAATAACGAATCTATGGATGTGAATTTTGTTGGTAGGAATAATTTTGGTAACAACGCATATGGAGGAAACTTTAACCCTAGGTCGTATCCTAGTAATTCCTCTAATAATTATGGTAATTCCTACAACAATTCTTATGGAAATTATAATAAGATTCCCTGTGATTTTGAATCTAATATTAAAGAATTTATTACTTCGCAAAAGAATTTCAATGCTTTGATTGAAGAAAAATGCTTAAGATTGATGAGTTGGCTAGGAACGTTGATAGAATTTCTCTTGATGTTGATTCTTTGAAACTTAGATCTATTCCACCTAAGCATGATATCAATGAGTCTCTCAAAGCCATGAGAATTTCCATTGATGAGTGCAAAGAAAGAACCGCTAGGATGCGTGCTAAGAAAGATTACTTTATAAAAGCGTGTTCTTCTAGTTTCCATGATAATAAAGATGAAGATCTAAAAGTTATTGATGTGCCCCCTATTAAATCTTTGTTTTGCAATATGAATCTTGATAATGATGGGACTAAATATGATCCACCTTTACCTAGACGGCGTTCCCAAAATTTGGAGTCTTTAGATCTTGATGCTAAAATTATTAAAAGTGGGATTGAAGAAGTCAAAACTTTAAATATTGATGAACCCACTATTTTGGATCTCAAGGAATTTAATTATGACAATTGCTCTTTGATAGATTGTATTTCCTTGTTGCAATCTGTGCTAAATCCTCCTCATTCTTATAGTCAAAATAAAGCTTTTACTAAACATATCGTTGATGCTTTGATGCAATCTTATGAAGAAAAACTTGAGTTGGAAGTTTCTATCCCTAGAAAACTTTATGATGAGTGGGAACCTACTATTAAAATTAAAATTAAAGATCATGAATGCTATGCTTTGTGTGATTTAGGTGCTAGTGTTTCCACGATTCCAAAGACTTTGTGTGATTTATTAGGTTTCCGTGATTTTGATGATTGCTCTTTAAACTTGCACCTTGCGGATTCCACTATTAAGAAACCTATGGGAAGAATTAATGATGTTCTTATTGTTACAAATAGGAATTATGTGCCCGTAGATTTTATTGTTCTTGACATAGATTGCAATCCTTCATGCCCTATTATTCTTGGTAGACCTTTCCTTAGAATGATTGGTGCAATTATTGATATGAAGGAAGGAAATATTAGATTCCAATTTCCGCTAAGGAAAGGCATGAAACACTTCCCTAGAAAGAAAATTAAATGACCTTATGAATCTATTATGAGAGCCACTTATGGATTGCCTACCAAAGATGGCAACACCTAGATCTATCCTTGCTTTTTATGCCTAGCTAGGGGCGTTAAACGAGAGCGCTTGTTGGGAGGCAACCAAATTTTATTTTTATTCCTTGCCTTTTGCTCCTGTTTAGTAATAAATAATTTACCTAGCCTCTGTTTTGGTTGTGTTTTTTGTGTTTAATTAGTGTTTGTGCCAAGTAGAACCGTTGGGAAGACTTGGGGAAAGTCTTGTTAATCTTGCTGTAAAAAACAGAAACTTTAGCGCTCACGAGAACTGCTGACATTTTTATTTGGAAAGTGCTATTTAGTTAATTATTTTTGAATATGATTAATAGATAAATTCCTCACGTCCAGAAATTTATTTTAGAATTTTTGGGGTTCCAGATCTTGCGTTAGCTACAGATTACTACAGACTGTTCTGTTTTTGACAGATTTTGTTTTTCGTGTGTTGTTTGCTTATTTTTATGAATCTATGGCTAGTAAAATAGTTTATAAACCATAGAGAAGTTGGAATAAAGTAGGTTTAACACCAATATAAATAAAGAATGAGTTCATTACAGTACCTTGAAGTGGTGTTTTTTTTCTTTCGCTAACGGAGCTCACGAGATTTTCTACTTTAAGTTTTGTGTTGTGAAGTTTTCAAGTTTTGGGTAAAGATTTGATGGATTATGGAACAAGGAGTGGCAAGAGCCTAAGCTTGGGGATGCCCATGGCACCCCCAAGATAATCTAAGGACACATAAAAGCCAAGGCTTGGGGATGCCCGGAAAGGCATCCCCTCTTTCGTCTACTTCTATCGGTAACTTTACTTGGAGCTATATTTTTATTCACCACATGATATGTGTTTTGCTCGGAGCGTCTTGTATTATTTGAGTCTTTATTTTTTAGTTTTCCACGATCATAATTTCTGCACACACCTTTTTGAGAGAGACACACATGATTCAGAAATTATTAAAATACTCTTTGTGCTTCACTTATATCTTTTGAGTTATATAGTTTTTGCTCTAGTGCTTCACTTATACTCCCTCCATTCCAAATTACTTGGCTTGGATTTGTCTAGATACGGATGTATCTAGACTCATTTTAGTGCTAGATACCTTCATATCTAGACAAATCTAAGACAAGTAATTCGGAACGGAGGGAGTATCTTTTAGAGCACGTCGGTGGATTTGTTTTATAGAAACCATTGTTCTCGCATGCTTCACTTAGATTATTTTGAGAATCCTACAAAACAGCATGGTAATTTGCTTCAATTATTTGAGACATTCAAGATTGAATAAATAAAATTTTCTTATGAGTGTGTTGAATACTATGAGAAGTTTGAAACTTTATAATTGTTTTGAGATATGGAGATGGTGATATTAGAGTCGTGCTAGTTGAGTAGTTGTGAATTTGAGAAATGCTTGTGTTAAAGTTTGTGATTCTCGTAGCATGCACGTATAGTGAACCGTTATGTTAAGAAGTCGGAGCATGATGTATTTATTGATTGTCCTCCTTATGAGTGGCGGTCTGGGACGAACGATGGTCTTTTCCTACCAATCTATCCCCCTAGGAGCATGCGCGTAGTACTTTGCTTTGATAACTAATAGATTTTTGCAATAAGTATGTGAGTTCTTTATGACTAAAGTTGAGTCCATGGATTATACGCACTCTCGCCCTTCCAACATTGCTAGGCTCTCTAATACAGCGCACCTTTCGCCGGTACCATACACCCACCATATACCTTCCTCAAAACAGCCACCATACCTACCTATCATGGCATTTCCATAGCCATTCTGAGATATATTTCCATGCAACTTTCCACCGTTCCGTTTATAATGACATGCTCCGTCATTGTCATAATGCTTTGCATGATCATGTAGTTGACATTTTAGTTGTGGCAAATCCACCGTTCATAATTCTTTCATATAAGTCACTCATGCATCATTGTTATCCCGGTACACCGCCGGAGGCATTCATATAGAGTCATACTTTGTTCTAGTATCGAGTTGTAATCATTGAGTTGTTAATAAATAGAAGTGTGATGATCATCATTCATATAGTATTGTCCCAAATAAAAAAAGAGAAAGGCCAAAGAAAAAAAGAAGGCCAAAAAAATGGCAATACTACTATCATTTTTTCCACACTTGTGCTTCAAAGTAGCACCATGATCTTCATAATAGAGAGTCTCCTATGTTATCACTTTCATATACTAGTGGGAATTTTTCATTATAGAACTTGGCTTGTATATTCCAACGATGGGCTTCCTCGAAATGCCCTAGGTCTTTGTGAGCAAGCAAGTTGGATGCACACCCACTTAGTTTCGTTTTGCTGAGCTTTCATATATTTTTAGCTCTAGTGCATCCGTTGTATGGCAATCCCTACTCACTCACATTGATATCTATTGATGGGTATCTCCATAGCCCGTTCATACGCCTAGTTGATGTGAGACTATCTTCTCCCTTTTTGTCTTCACCACAACCACCATTCTATTCCACCTATAGTGCTATGTCCATGGCTCACGCTCATGTATTGCGTGAAGATTGAAAAAGTTTGAGAACATTAAAAGTATGAAACAATTGCTTGGCTTGTCATCGGGGTTGTGCATGATTTGAATACTTTGTGTGGTGAAGATGGAGCATAGCCAGACTATATGATTTTGTAGGGATAACTTTCTTTGGCCATGTTATTTTGAAGAGACATAATTGCTTAGTTAGTATGCTTGAAGTATTATTATTTCTATGTCAATATTAAACTTTTGTCTTGAATCTTTCGGATCTGAATATTCATACAACAATTAAGAGAATTACATTGAAATTATGCCAAGTAGCATTCCACATCAAAAATTCTGTTTTTATCATTTACCTACTCGAGGAGGAGCATGAATTAAGCTTGGGGATGCTTGATACGTCTCCAACGTATCTATAATTTTTTATTGTTCCATGCTATATTATATTCTGTTTTGGACATTATTGGGCTTTATTATACACTTTTATATTATTTTTGGGACTAACCTATTAACCGGAGGCCTAGCCCAGAATTGTTGTTTTTTGCCTATTTTAGGGTTTCGCCGAAAAAGAATATCAAACGGAGTCCAAACGGAATGAAACCTTCGGGAACATGATTTTCGGAACGAACATGATCCAGAGGACTTGGACCCTACGTCAAGACATCAACCAGGAGGCCACGAGGTAGGGGGCGCGCCTACCCCCCTGGGCGCGCCCTCCACCCTCGTGGGCCCCCTGTTGCTCCACCGACGTACTCCTTCCTCCTATATATACCTACGTACCCCAAACTACCAGATACGGAGCCAAAACCCAAATTCCACCGCCATAACTTTCTGTATCCACGAGATCCCATCTTGGGGCATGTTTTGGAGCACCACCGGAGGGGTGTGACGCCCCCAATTCAATCATACACTAATCATACACGCAAACGTGTACGATCAAGATCAGGGACTCACGGGAAGATATCACAACACAACTCTACAAATAAAATAAGTCATACAAGCATCATATTACAAGCCAGGGGCCTCGAGGGCTCGAATACAAGAGCTCGATCATAGACGAGTCAGCGGAAGCAACAATATTTGAGTACAGACATAAGTTAAACAAGTTTGCCTTAAGAAGCTATCACAAACTGGGATACAGATCGAAAGAGGTGCATGCCTCCTGCCTGGGATCCTCCTAAACTACTCCTGGTCGTCGTCAGCGGCCTGCACGCAGTAGTAGGCACCTCTAGTGTAGTAAGAGTCATCGTCGACGGTGGCATCTGGCTCCTGGACTCCATCGTCTGGTCGTAACAATCGGGTATAGAAAGGGGGAAAAGAGGGAGCAAAGCAACCATGAGTACTCATCCAAAGTACTCGCAAGCAAGGAGCTACACTACATATGTATGCATTGGTATCAAATGGAAAAGGGGGTAGCATATGTGGACTGAACTGCAGAATGCAGGAATAAGAGGGGGATAGCTAGTCCTATCAGAGACTACGCTTCTGGCCACCTCCATCTTGCAACATATAGAAGAGAGTAGATGGTAAGTTCACCAATGTATCATCGCATAGCATAATCCTACGCGGTGACCCTCCCCTCGTCGCCCTGTGAGAGATCGATCACCGGTTGTATCTGGCACTTGGAAGGGTGTGTTTTATTAAGTATCCGGTTCTAGTTGTCATAAGGTCAAGGTACTACTCCAAGTCGTCCTGTTACCGAAGATCAGGGCTATCCGAATAGATTAACTTCCCTGCAGGGGTGCACCACATTTCCGAACACGCTCAATCCCCTTTGGCCGGACACACTTTCCTGGGTCATGCCCGGTCTCGGAAGATCAGCACATCGCAACCCTACCTAGGCACAACAGAGAGGTCAGCACACCGATCTAAATCCTATGGTGCAGGGGTCTGGGCCCATCGCCCATTGCACATATGCACGTTGGGTACGCGGCCGGCGAGCAGACCTAGCCTACCTTATACAAGAGCAGGTGTTCCAGTCCAACCCGGCGTGCGTTGCTCAGTCGCTAACGTCACGAAGGCTTCGGCTGATACCACGATGTCGAGTGTCCATAACTGTTCCTGCGTAGTTGGTTAGTGCGTATAGGCCAGTGGCCAGACTCATATCAAATACCCAGATCTCGTTAAGCGAGTTACAAAGGGCCTCATATGGGCCGAAAGACGTCATGGGCTATACATGGGCCAGAAATGAAAACAGGCTGGAATCATATTGGATGGCCCAGATGATGCTACTGGGCCTAATTCGGATAGGGCGTAACGGGCCTTGGGTTAGCGGGCTGTAAATGGGCTATATGCGAACAGGCCGTTAACAAGCTTTCCATGGGCCGACCCGCCAGCTTTTGACCAAGTCAAACGGGCCGGCCTTTTCACAGGAATGCGCCATTGTTGGGTCGTGCCACGTGTCGACGTATCATAGGTGCCTTCTGTCCAGTGAGTGGATGACATCTGTCCCAACGATGAGCCGACACGTGTTTCCTCTAGCCAATGATGATTTTACACGTGGAAAATCCCCATTGGTCGGGGCTGTTAACGGGTTATCGGATCCAAAACCCGACCCGATAGCGTAACGACATTCCATTACAGTGGATGCCACGTGTCGGTCACCCTTGACGAAAGCATTCTGTGACGCGCGATTTATCATCATGGAAGTGGACACTTCCGAGATGATAATTTTGGTAATGTCATGGAACACTTCTACGATAGCACAGGTATGACTATCTTGATTCTGTCATAAATTTGTCATGGATATACATGCATGACAAAAAAGGGACCTACTGTGACAAACACGTATCATCACGGAAGTGTATTTTTTTGTAGTGATGAACACAAAGTTCAAGGTCGACTCCCACTTCTTCAATGTATAACCTTCCATTCACCTCTCGCTTTTCGGAAATGACATTAGCTGTTGAAAGTTTTACCTGGTGCAATACCAGATAAGTATGACCCGTGAAATCTTTCGGGTTCACACAGAGTAAGGAAGGCATAGGTTTAACCCATCGGGGCATCTCATGAACACATACCACAAACTTCAGAGTAAATAACACAAGCTCGATAGTAGAGCATGCGAGAAAGCAGAGGATACAATTTATCAAAGGCATTATGTATCCAAGGAAAGGCTCACAAGCTTATTGAATATGAAGGACGTTGTTGGATAAAATCTGACAAAGGGTTTGGTGGTCCACAAGGGACCCGATGTGAGCATCAGTACTCAACCAAAGGAAGAAAGAATGCAAGGAGATCAGATTATAGAAACAACTGACTAACTCAAAGCTCAAATGCAAAGGAATTATGAATTCCAATACAAGGGATCAGAAGTAATTCTCTGATTAGAGATGGATAAGTTGAATAGCCTTAGGGGTACAATCGATGGCAATTTGATTGGTCGAGATCCAGCTCATGTTTAAAATGTCGTTTGAGCTGGAAGGATGAATTCTAGGATCTGATTAAGGATGGCAAATATTCGCAAAATATTGAATGAAGGGACTCGAAATAACAGTGACAAAGGATGTCAACGGAGATTGCTAGAAATATGGAATTAACCATAGTGCCGAAAGGCAAGGAATTCAGGAGCAATAGGCTACTGAGGATTTTCAGAAGACAAAATAGTATTTCGAAGACTTTTATGAAATACATGAATCAACTGGGATGAGAGGATACTCGATAAGTGCAATAAATTATCCATAGGGGTAGCAAGGTGGCAAAGAACTGCAAGGCAATAGGCTCAAAGTATTCTCCGAACAATAGAGAGAATTTCGGGGTATATCGTAATTACTAGATCAACTAGGAATAAAAGTAAGAACGACATGTGTAAGTATTTATCCATAGGGAAGTTTCGGTAGCAGCGAATTGCAAAAGCAACAAGAACAATATCTCGAGTGAACACTGGAGAGTATCTTCTGAATCTTCTGGTGTAGCAATCGATCATCTGGACTAAAGAGGCTCTCCGGGATAAAGTATTTTCGAGAACCTAGAGTCAGAGTTAGTAAAATTGTTTAACCCGAATAGAAGAGAGATTAGAGTCCCAGAGTATAGGTCGAGGAATAAAAGATCTTAATACCACCCAATGGCGACATGGGCCCATAAGACACACAGCCATGCTAGTAAAAAGTTTTGCAATGTCTAGACTCAACTTCGGCCAAGGAGTGTGGAAGGTGATTCCTACAGGAAGTCGGCTCTCATACCAACTTGTGATGCCCCCGATTCAATCATACACTAATCATACACGCGAACGTGTACGATCAAGATCAGGGACTCACGGGAAGATATCACAACACAACTCTACAAATAAAATAAGTCATACAAGCATCATATTACAAGCCAGGGGCCTCGAGGTCTCGAATACAAGAGCTCGATCATAGATGAGTCAGCGGAAGCAACAATATCTGAGTACAGACATAAGTTAAACAAGTTTGCCTTAAGACGGCTAGCACAAACTGGGATACAGATCGAAAGAGGCGCAGGCCTCCTGCCTGGGATCCTCCTAAACTACTCCTGGTCGTTGTCAGCGGCCTGCACGTAGTAGTAGGCACCTCTAGTGTAGTAGGAGTCGTCATCGATGGTGGCATATGGCTCCTGGACTCAATCATCTGGTCGCAACAATCAGGTATAGAAACGAGAAAAAGGGGAGCAAAGCAACCGTGAGTACTCATCCAAAGTACTCGCAAGCAAGGAGCTACACTACATATGTATGCATTGGTATCAAATGGAAAAGGGGGTAGCATATGTGCACTGAACTGCAGAATGCCAGAATAAGAGGGGGGTAGCTAGTGCTATCGAAGACTACGCTTCTGGCCACCTCCATCTTGCAGCATGTAGAAGAGAGTAGATGGTAAGTTCACCAATGTATCATCGCATAGCATAATCCTACCCGGTGATCCTCCCCTCGTCACCCTATGAGAGAGCGATCATCGGTTGTATCTGGCACTTGGAAGGGTGTGTTTTATTAAGTATCCGGTTCTAGTTGTCATAAGGTCAATGTACAACTCCAAGTCGTCATGTTACCAAAGATCACGGCTATTCGAATAGCTTAACTTCCCTGCAAGAGTGCACCACATTTCCCAACACGCTCAATCCCCTTTGGCCGGACACACTTTCCTGGGTCATGCCCGGCCTCGGAAGATCAACACGTCGCAACCTACCTAGGCACAACAGAGAGGTCAGCACGCCGGTCTAAATCCTATGGCGCAGGGGTCTGGGCCCATCGCCCATTACACACCTGCACGTTGCGTACGAGGCCGGCGAGCAGACGTAGCCTCCCTTATACAAGAGCAGGCGTTCCAGTCCAACCCGGCGCGCGCCGCTCAGTCGCTGACGTCACGAAGGCTTCGGCCGATACCACGACGTCGAGTGCCCATAACTGTTCCTACGTAGTTGGTTAGTGCGTATAGGCCAGTGGCCAGACTCGGATCAAATACCCAGATCTCGTTAAGCATGTTATTTTGAAATAACCGCAGACGCCGACCAGGGCCAAGCCCACCTCTCTCCTAGGCGGTCTCAACCTGCCCTGTCGCTCTGCCACAAAGGTTCACTCAGAGGGCCGTCCGGACAAACGTCCTTTCGGACCCAATCCGTGAATCACTCGCGGGTACTTTACGAGCCGACCCGTCTTTAGTCAT
This sequence comes from Triticum dicoccoides, assembly GCF_002162155.2. NCBI lineage: Eukaryota > Viridiplantae > Streptophyta > Magnoliopsida > Poales > Poaceae > Triticum > Triticum dicoccoides. The sequence goes on from NC_041388.1 coordinate 533,906,522, forward strand.
CACAAGTATCATACATGTATAATTATATACCTGTGATTACCTCCCGAGTGATCACGGCCCGATAGTATAGCATGGCAGACAGACAAGAATGTAGGATCATTGATGATAAACTAGCATCCTATACTAAGCATTTACGATTGCAGGTAAGGTATCAATAACTGTAGCAACAATGACAGGCTATGCATCAGGATAGGATTAACAAAAGGCAGTAACATGCTACACTACTCTAATGCAAGCAGTAGAGATAAGAATAGGCGATATCTGGTGATCAAGGGGGGGGGGCTTGCCTGGTTGCTCTGGCAAGAAGGAGGGGTCATCTTCGATGTAGTCGAACACACGGACATCGGCAGCGGTCTCGGAGTCTACTGGAAATAAGTAACGGAGGGGGAACACAATAAATAACAGAGAAACCAAATGTAACACAAAGCAAGATGCGGCAATACGTTCTGCTAGGGGTGACCTAATGTAGGGACAAGTGATACCGGTGAAGGGGGGAAACATTCGGGAAAGTATCCCCGGTGTTTTGTGTTTTCGAACAGATGAACCGGAGGTGTAAAGTTGCGTGTTCACTATGCTAGTGATGTGTGGCGGACGAACGGGCTACGTATTCGGATTCGTCTCGTCGTTCTGAAAAACTTTCATATATAAATTATTTTCATCGGAGTTAAGGTTTATTTTATATGATTTGTTGAAGTTTTAAACGATTTGTAAAATTTCTGGAATTAATATTATTTCCAAATAAAAGAATAAAATGCTATGTGTAGATAGAGAGTGTACCTAGAGAGGTGCATATGTGACTGAAAGCGGGCCCAGTTGACTCAGTCAACAGTCCAGTCAACTGTTTGACTGTTGACTGGTCAAACTATAGATGGGTCCCAGGTGCCATTGGCACAAACACTTAATTAGCATTTTATTTATTTTAATCTCCTGGATTAATCTAACGGTGCGTCCCGCATGTCATAAGTTACTAGACTAGTTTAGCACTAATTAAAGCTAAACCTAGTACTAATCTGAACAAGGGCCAGCTATTAGTGGACAGAGCCCAGCTGGCCACACGCATGGCACACTCACACAGCGGGAACACACACATCACGCATGCACACACCATACACACAGCCACGGCCATAGAGCATTAGCAGCGGCAGCTAGCAAGCAGCGCAGTACGTAGTTGCAGTAAGCAACATCAGCGACGAAGCAGAGCAGCACAGTAGCAGGCACACACAGCAGCGGCTACCGGCAGCAACAAGCAGTGGTGGAAGTAGCAGCGAAGCAGCAACGGCTAAGGAGTAGCATAGCAACACGGGAGCTCGGGCGACGGCGCGGTCAGGGGTGGCCGAGCGCATGCGAGCGCCAGCGGCAGCAAGCGAGCCGAGCGCGGCCAGCGGGGCGGCCAGGGGCGTGGTGCAGTGCAGGGGAGCGCCCGGGGCAATGGGAGTGCGGCCAGGGGAGGGACCGGCCGTGGCAAGCAGCTGCGGGCGCGGAGGTCCGACCATGGCGTAAAGGGGAGCTACGGCTATCAATTGAAGAAGGGAAAGGAAAGGGATAGCACGACTGCTCACAGGGAGGTCACGCGGATGGATTGGGCATCGGGGCAGGCGAACGGCGGCGGATTGAGCGACGGAGCTCCGGCGGCCATGGCGAGGAAGACGGTCGCGGGCGTAGTCGTTCGGGCGTCCCGGCTAGATCTGGTGGTTGAAGACGATGAAGCAGTCGACGGCGGAGCCTAAGGACACGACGGCTGGGCGCGGGGTTGTCAGTGGCGACGGGATCTACAGCGGCGCATGGCGTCTCGGGTCGTTGCTCTGGGCGGAAGAAATGGCCCAGGGGAGGAAGAGAGGGAGGACTAGGGTTCGTCCAGGGGGTCAAGGGGGTCTTGTAGGCGGGCAAGGCGGCTCGGATGCCGACGCGTGTCCGGCGGCCATGGAGATGGCGCCACGGCCTCCCTGCTTCCAGTAGCAGTAGAATGAGACAAGTAGGGGGGTGTGGGCTAGTTTTAGCCAGATGGTCCAAGTGGCCCGGTGGGATAGGTTTTATTTTTCTATTTTTAATCTAATTTTCATACTTTGCATTTTATTTGAGCTACTAAAAGAGTTTTATTTAATACAAAACTTGGCACAAAAGTAAAGCGCAAAATTCTGGATTGCTACAAAAAGTTTCAAAGCATTTGGGAGTGTCCAACTATTTTTAAAAATTAAAAAGGTCAAATAATTAGCTATTGGACCAGTGTTATAATTTTCATGGGTATTTCAAACATTCCATAATGTTTGTTTAATGCATGAAAATTATAGCGAAAGTTTTCAACCTAAGGAACATTTTTAAATTACTATTTTATGAAAATTGTTATTTGACTTGGCATCTGAATCTGGATTTGAGTTTGGTTTGAAACAAATTGAGGATTAGCAAAATGATTATGATTTCACGGCGTCATTACGCATGGGATTACTGTAGCAAGATTCTCGGGGTATTACAGATCTCCTCCACTACAAGAAATCTCATCCCGAGATTTAAGAGGTAGAGTTAAGGGGAAAGATGTGGTTACGAAATTCTATTGAGTCTTCTCAGTCTTGGTTGCTCTTCTCAAAGAGGTCGATCCATTACGTTGATGTCTTTATTTCTCTGCTCCAGGTCATTATGATGAAGTCAGCATCCTTTCTTCGGGAATTCCATCGTACTAACGAAAGAATAAAGGGTGGGTATATTCCGGGAGAACGGACCTCTGCAAGGTTAACTATCTCGTAGCTAACATCAAGGATGGCGGCGAAAAGTAACTCTCAAACTGAAACTTAACAAAATATCGAGAGTAAAGTAAGGAGGTACCCTGAGAAGTTTCAAGCGGGTAGGCAATCGTTCGATGCCTGAAACAAAGTGTGAAAGTGGTCCAGAGCAACGAGAATAAGTATTATGTCTGATACTAGAATTGATGATCTCTTGGAAGGTGGCTCATGGATTACCTACGAAGCCAAGCATGAGGAATAACCTTTAGGAGCTGGGGTGTATAGGAGAGTCAGGTTTCGATCCTGTGGACATGTGGGTTATGGGCCCACCATGTGGGTTAAAAGTAGGAGGAGCGGTGACATCTTGCATGGTCATGATAGCAAGGCATGTTAGAGGGTAGCCTATCAGTTATGTTGGTAACAACGTCGGTACCAAGGGAGAGGAACGAAGAGAACCATTTTCCTGCTCGTTGAATGAGGCGGACCAATAGGCAAAGTTCTCGTCCATCGGTGGTTACCGGGAGGTCATCAACAAAAGGAACAGGGTCTTACTGACAGAATTGCACACCGGGGTGTTTACAAAAGCAAGAGAATAATATTGCTTAGATCATATAGATCTCAAGAAAGGTTAAACCAAACAATGGAAAAGGAAAATACGATTATCAGATTTAAACAAAACAATGGAAAGCAAAATGTGTTTAAACACATATTTCAAGGGTACATCCTCCCAAGGACAAGCAAAGCATGATATTCATGACTGGATATAATGCAGAAAACTCTTTAGGTAAGGTGAGAGAAATTTCATGACATTACCCATACAGTGGTGTTTGGGTATTTGAGCAGGAAACATTTAGCATTGGGCTTCAAATGTTCTTGTTGATAATCGGAGTACCACAGACAAGCTTCGAGATAGCATTGACATGGTCACTGGGTAAAGATCAGACTTTGGATACACAAAGGATCCATCAAGAACAACTGATATAATAAGTCTTACAATTTCCTCATGGAAGAATGGCTAACCTTGCTAAAAAGGAAACTATAACAATTGGCCCTCCGGGCAGGTGTGTTAGGATGACATCACCTTATTGGGTTAAAGACCAATGTTATAACTCTTGAAAATATGTCCCAACCATCATATCTGACCGAGATTCTGATCTGATTGGTGTCAGGATACCTCATACTCAGGATGCATGAGAAGAAGGTGCAACACATATTGTCGAGATGACATTGTAAGATTCTCAGGAAATGAACTATGGAAGCGAGCTCCTAAACCAGAGTTCATCAGTAAACCAAAACGAGGATGAGGAAGATGGCTGATGGAGTTAGCGACAATTCATCGAGGTTTCCAAAAGATGGATTTCCATAACTATGTGAAAAAGGAGGTAACATTAGTCAGATCAAATGATATAATGATGTATGCTCGAGGAGAACATACACGATTAAACATTGGTTGACGGTGCACTCGAAATACAGACTTAGGTAGCACAAACAATGTTAGAATGGCGATTCGATAACCAATGGTCTAAGAATGAAATGTTGGCCATTAACTTCAAAGCAATAAGGTTGCTAGAAGTTTTTTTTAAAATTACTAGTCCATCTATCGATATTCCTGTTAGGAACAACACGGGGACCAAGAAAGGAATGGTGATGGTGAAGTATCACTTATATCAAGAATTCTCAAGAGGTGGTGAAATTCTCACAACATCCTTGACAAAAGGCAGTAATACTTCAAGGTAGACCATAATACGAGCTGGATAGCAAGTTGCATCCATAACAAGAACAAGTTTGTGATGAAAGGAAAGGTTAGGATGTTGTTGATGGTAACTCAAATTACCAAGGAACGAGGATGGCACTTATCATCAAGAATTTCATAGATATCCTGCAAGGAGTCAAAATGTTGATGATGATCACGACAATTTGTTGTCGAGAGGATCCACGAAGAAGCAATTGAACAACGACTGCATCAAGCAAAAGGACTGATGCAATAAAAGTTTATTGGAGCCACAGATATGACACAAACTCGAAATCAAGCTTGTTGTTTTTAAGGCAAAATTATATGAGGAGGAAGATCGACGTAAGGTTAGCTCATCGTCGAAAATTGTGCTCCAGGAATAAGGACCAGGTAGCACAGTTAAAATCAACATGATACTGATATAGCCGATCAGGCTAGGAATGACTTGAAGGATTAGTAAACTCATAAGCAACGAAAATTACTTAGAGTTATTGAATCAAGGTGCGGACTCGATTCACTATTCGGTGTTCTCAGTTGACGACAACCCAGAACCCAGGAAAATTGGAATCAGTGAGAAGTAATAGTTGTTGAAGAACCCATAAGAAGTTATGCAGTTCTATGATATTCGTGAGATACCAGAGTGTAATACACGACGGTAGATCAAAGTAAAGGTTGGACGGGTGCAATGATATGTAGAAGACAAGTACTTCAACTTGTCCGAGAAATGGTATTTAAAAGAGAACATGGCCGGAACCACGATTGCAAAGGATCAATTCTCATATACCAAATGATATTATATCAAAGGAATAGTTATTATTACAAGAAGCTTCCATGATAGGATATACATCGTGTACATGGGCATGCACTACAAAAAAATACACATCAGTGACATTTTGGGTCGAACGAAAAAAAAATTGTCATACAAATGACACTTGTATGACGATAATTGTGACAAAACCCGGTATCATCATAGATGTGGTGGGCTCCTACTTCTATGACAAAAAATCATGACAGAAAATGGGCTTTTCATCCTGGGCGGGCCGGAGACGCAGCTGCATGACATTCTTTGGGCCGTCCATGACGGAAAAAACCGTGGTAGAAGCGAGGGGAGGAAAATTTCGGGGAGTTCCCAGTTACGTTGGGAGGTCGGGGGCCGAGCGATGCGCGTTTCTCTATTACATGTACGCGTGTGTGTGTGAGGCATTGGCTCTAACTGAACCCGAGCGAGGCGTTGGGCTCTAACTGAACCCGAGCGATTGCACTGCAGGCTACGCGTTACTGAACCCGAGTGATCGATCGATGGCTGTTAATTGAACCCGATCAAGCGATTCCTTCGCTACTGCTGCTAACTGAAGCCGATCGATGCTGCCTCTGGGATGAATAGTGAGCGTTGCAGGGGGGTGGATGAACAGTGAGCGATGGCATTGCCTCTGGATGAACATGACACCGTGGTGTGGTGGAGGGCTGGATGAACAGTAGACGGTGGAGGGGTTCCCGTGGAGGGGTGGTTGAACAGGACCCCGTGGTGTGGAGGGCTGGATGAACAGTAGACGGTGGAGGGGTGCCCGTGGAGGGGTGGTTGAACAGTAGCCGGTGGAGTAGCGCGCGGTGGATGTTGGATGAACAGGAGCCCGTGGAGGCTAGAGGAGGTCGACGGTAGCCCGTGGAGGCTGGAGGAGGTCGACGGTGGAGATGAACATTATCTCGTGGAGTCCCATTTTGCGGTACGCCACATCCCTCCCGATGAACAGGACCCCCGTTTCGACCGTAGGAGGTCCGTTTCGTCCGTTTTGCGGTACGCCACACCCCTCCCGATTAACAGGACCCCCGTTTCGACTGTAGGAGCTCCGTTTCATCCATTTTGCGGTACGCCACACCCCTCCCGATCAACAGGACCCCCATTTCGACCATAGAAGGTCCGTTTCCTCCGTTTTGCGGTACGCCAGACCCCTCCCGATCAACAGGACCCCGTTCCGAATGTAGGAGGTCTGTTTCCTCCTTGTGCGGTACGCCGGACCTCGTTTCCATCGCCTGTTCCGTCCAAGCCTTCCCGATGAACACGACCACGCATTCTGTTCCGACCCAGCCGGTTGGCTCCCACGTGTTTCATTGCTTCCCGATGAACACGACGCATTCCGTTGCCTCCCCATGAACATGATGCATTTCGTTGCCTCCCCATGAACACGACGATGACGATGTTTCTCCGTTCCGACCCAGCCATGTACACGAGCCATGGCCGTACGTATGCGCGAGTAGGCATTCGAGACCCCGCCCGTATGTACACATATGTGGCTGTATTTTCTTTCTTGCACCCTGGCCGCTGTACGTACGTGTACATGCTACATGCGCGCCTCTACTACGACACATGCGCGCCTCTACTACGACAAGTGCGCACCTCTACATCCACCAGTATATATGTACGTACACGTTCGCGACCAGAATGACAATGCTATGTACGCTTCGACCAGGTGGGTCCCGACTGTCAGGCACTTCCTTGCGTGCGAAGATGTAGCTGGTGGGTCCTAGCAGTCAGGGGGGGAATCATTTTTTTTTACCCGGATGCACTTCCTTGCGTGCGAAGATGTAGCTGGTGGGTCCCAGCAGTCAGGGGGAAACGTTTTTTCACGAAATACAGTGGCCCGTCCGGTGGGTCCCAGCTATTAGGTGGAGGAATCATTATTTTCTGTGTAATAAGGAGGCACTTCCTTGCTGCGGCCGTGGACCCAGCTGTCAGCCTCTCCATGTACAGTCCACGTCCGATGGAAGTCGTTCCTTGACCACGTTGACCACGCCGCGCCGAGAGCACCAGGGTGGTGGACGACGGCGAGGCCTAGGAAGGGCACGACGGGTATCCGGGGAAGACGCGGCAGCGGAAGCCCACGTGGAGAGGAGTACGAGGGTTGACTGGTTCTGCTGCGGTGTGAGGCTGCCATCGCCGCAGGGCCTGGCCAGCGGTGGGAATAGTAGAGGGCAGTGAAGCCTCCGCGGCAGCACAGCCGGCCACGGGAGGCAGGAGCATGCGGCATGACCGGCGCTGCTTTGGGCGGCTGGAGCAAGAAGATCAGAGGTTGAAGAAGCACTACGGTCGTTGGATGGACATCGTATGGTCACTGGAGCTAGAATCATTCATATTGATTAAAGTTGACAAAGGCCCCCGTCCCAGTCAACTTAGTAGGCCCACAAGTCAGCCTCCCACCATGGTGGGTCCCAGCTAGCAGGGGGAGTATTCATTTTTTGTGCGTAATAAGGAGGCACTTCCGGTGGGTCCGAGCTGACAGCGGGGGGAATGTTTTTTGTTTGCAAAATACGCTGGCCCGTCCGGTGGGTTCCAGCAGTCAGGGGGGAAACGTTTTTTTCGCGAAATAAGGTGGCCTGTCCGGTGGGTCCCTGCTGTCAGGTGGAGGAATAATTATTTTGCGCGTAATAAGGAGGCACTTCCTTGCGGCCGCCTGGACCCAGCTGTCAGCCGCTCCACATACAGTACTCTTCCGATGGAAGTCGGTCGTTGACCATGTTGACCACGCCGCGCCGAGAGCACCAGGGCGGTGGTCTGGACGACGGCGGGGCCTAGGAAGGGGACGACGCGGAGCCGGGGAAGACGCGGAAGTGGAAGCCCGCGCAGAGAGGAGTACGAGGGTTCACTGGTTCGGCTGCGGTGTGAGGCTTCCGTCGCTGCAGAATAACAGGGGGTGTGGGTGACTAGAGGGATGGCCTAGCCAGCGATGGGAGTAGTACGGGGCGGTGAGGCCTCCGCGGCATCACAGCCGGCCACGGGAGGCAGGAGCACGCGATACGACCGACGCTGCTTTGGGCAGCTGGAGCAAGAAGACCAGAGTTTGAAGAAGCAGTACGGCCGTTGGATGGACATCGTATGATCACTGCAGCTAGAATCGTTTATATTTACTAAGTTGACAAAGCCCTTGATACGCGTCAACTTAGTAGGCCCACAGCTCGGATTTGGCAGAGAACATATAGCCCATTTGCAATTTGTAAGAATGTACAACCCATTTTTTAATTCTAATGGAATTTACTACAACCCATTTACAGTTTGTTAAAAGTACAACCCAACTTCTAGCTAGGACAACGATTAATAATTTCAAACAACCGCTCAAAACAGAATTCAAAAAAATTCCCACATTTTGATAGGATCCGAAATATTTTTATCCAAAATTTCTAGTCAGGTTAAATATAGTTTCAAAATAAAGTTGTATTACGTTAAAATCCAACGAAATATTGTGCACGCAACAAGTAATGAAATTAAAATTTTCAAATTCCAAAAATAATATATTTTTCAAACTAATTACATGTTTGGTGCATAGTAACTGTCCAGTTATTATAATTACATCCCATTTATTATTTCTTAAAGTCCATTTTCTTGTTAAGCCTAATGCATACCTCCTAGGAAAGTTTGCAGCCCAGCGGGGCGGAGAATAACAAGTTGACCCGGATATTGTGTACAACTGTCGGCCCAGTTGCATTGCTGATGTTGAAAAAAGGCCTGTGTAGTACAGTACAACCTAACATGGTTACTCAGCCCACATTCAGCGACGCCGCAAAGGCCCAAACAAGGCTTCTGTACAACTTTTTGAAGTCGCTGAGCTCAATTAATAACTTAAGAAAAAAGTTAGATTACAGTGGAACCTAATTAAAAGCTGTCACGAGCAAATAAATAATTCAACGGGTCCCACTTGTGCGTGTGCGCGTGTGTGTGCATGTGTGTGTGAGAGAGAGAGAGATAGAGAGAGAGAGACCCATCGGTCGATGCTCGTAAATACATCTTTCAGCCATATGCATTGCTGATGCTCAGTAAAAACTTATATAGTTGACACAATCATATAGAATATCATAGCACACTGAACTTGCTGTGACGCCCCCGATTCAATCGTACACTAATCATACACGCAAACGTGTACGATCAAGATCAGGGACTCACGGGAAGATATCACAACACAACTCTACAAATAAAATAAGTCATACAAGCATCATAATACAAGCCAGGGGCCTCGAGGGCTCGAATACAAGTGCTCGATCATAGACGAGTCAGCGGAAGCAACAATATCTGAGTACAGACATAAGTTAAACAAGTTGCCATAAGATGGCTAGCACAAACTGGGATACAGATCGAAAGAGGCGCAGGCCTCCTGCCTGGGATCCTCCTAACTACTCCAGGTCGTCGTCAGCGGGCAACACGTAGTAGTAGGCACCTCCAGTGTAGTAGGGGTCATCGTCGACGGTGGCGTCTGGCTCCTGGACTCCAGCATCTGGTTGCGACAACCAGAAAGGAAGGAAAAGGGGGAAAGGGGGGGAGAAAGCAACCGTGAGTACTCATCCAAAGTACTCGCAAGCAAGGAACTACACTACATATGCATGGGTATATGTGTAAGGAGGCCATATCAGTGGACTGAACTGCAGAATGCCAGAATAAGAGGGGGATAGCTAGTCTTATCGAAGACTATGCTTCTGGTCACCTTCGTCTTGCAACAGGCAGAAGAGGGTAGGTCGAAGTCCTCCAAGTAGCATCTCCAAGTAACATCTCATAGCATAATCCTACCCGGCGATCCCCTCCTCATATCCCTGAGGTAGAGCGACCACCGGTTGTATCTGGCACTTGGAAGGGTGTGTTTTATTAAGTATCCGGTTCTAGTTGTCATAAGGTCAAGGTACAACTCCAAGTCGTCCTGTTACCGAAGATCACGGCTATTCGAATAGATTAAACTTCCCTGCAGGGGTGCACCACATAACCCAACACGCTCGATCCCATTTGGCCGGACACACTTTCCTGGGTCATGCCCGGCCTCGGAAGATCAACACGTCGCAGCCCCACCTAGGCTCAACAGAGAGGCCAGCACGCCGGTCTAAACCTAAGCGCGCAGGGGTCTGGGCCCATCGCCCTGAGCACACCTGCACGTTGCGTACGCGGCCGGTGAGCAGACCTAGCAACCTCCATTACAAAGGAAGTTGCGTTAACGCAGTCCAACCCGGCGCGCGCCGCTCAGTCGCTGACGTCACGAAGTGCTTCGGCTGATACCACGACGTCGGGATACCCATAACTACTCCCACGTAGATGGTTAGTGCGTATAGGCTCGTAGCCAGACTCAGATCAAATACCAAGAACTCGTTAAGCGTGTTAAGTGTCCGCGAACGCCGAACAGGGCCAGGCCCACCTCTCTCCTAGGCGGTCTCAACCTGCCCTGTCGCTCCGCCACAAAGATCCACACAGAGGGCCGTCGGGACAGAGGTCCTTTCAGCCCCCAATCCGTGAATCACTCGCGGGTACTCTTCGAGCTGACCCGACTTTAGTCACCATCTGTATAGTATGTATGTATGTATAGTATATACCCGTGATCACCTCCCGAGTGATCACGGCCCAATATTATAGCAAGGCAGACTGACACGAAGGTAGGGCCAACAATGATAAACTAGCATCCTATACTAAGTATTTAGGATTGCAGGTAAGGTATCAACAGATGTAGCGACAATGTCAGGCTATGCATCAGAATAGGATTAATGAAAGCAGTAACATGCTACACTACTCTAATGCAAGCAGTATAGAGGAGAATAGGCGATATCTGGTGATCAAAGGAGGGGCTTGCCTGGTTGCTCTGGCAAGAGAGAGGGGTCGTCAACTCCGTAGTCGAACTGGGCAGCAACAGCGTCGGTCTCGTAGTCTACCGGTGAGAAGAGGGGGAAGAAACAATGAATACCAAGTAAACAGATGCATATCGATGCATGACATGTCAAGAAGCGATGCTAGGCGTGCCCTAACGTGGTAGTAGGTGATACCGACGAAAGGGGGAAACATCCGGGAAAGTATTCCCGGTGTTTCGCGTTTTCGGACCGGTGAACCGGAGGGGGAAAGTTGCGTGTTCGGTATGCTAGGGGTGTGTGGCGGACGAACGGGCTGCGTATCCGGATTCGTCTCGTCGTTCTGAGCAACTTTCATGTAGAAAGTATTTTCATCCGAGTTACGGATTAAAAGATATGATTTTCTAAAGATTATATTAATTTCTGAAATTTAATTATTTAATTATTTAATTCGAAAATGAATTTATGACGTCAGCATGACATAAGAGTGACGTCAGCAGCCAGCAGTTCGGTTGACTAGTCAAATTGACAAGGGGGACCCACCTGTCATAGACAGTGGGTTAAACAGGGTTCAAACTAATCTAAATTCAGTTATTAAACTACTGGGCCCACCTGTCATTGTCTAATTTAGGTTAACTAAACTAATTTAATTAATTCCTGTTAATTAGGGGGGTGGGCCCCACTGGTCAGTGGCTGGGGGTTGCCAAGTCAGCAGGGTTGACTGGTCAACCCAGTCAACTGGGGCCCGTGGGGCCCGTTGGCAGTGACCCTGGTGGTAGCCCCAGGTCAGCCACGTCGGGTGCCGGCGCCGGAGTTGGCTTTGGCAAGCCAAAACACGGCGGAGGACGCCGGCGAGCTGCGGGATTCCGCCACGGTGGCCCAAAACGGGCGTGGCTACTCCCGTTCGAAAGCTAACGACGTCGCGCGTCGCATGGGGCTACGGGTTGGTCTCGGGGATGACCGGAACCACGCCGGCGAGCAGCGGAGGCGGCGACTCATACGGGTGGATGTCGGAGACGGCGGAACAGCGGGCTACGGAGCAAAAGAAGAGGCTAGGCAGGCTCTACGTGCGGGGGCGAGCTAAACGGGCACTGGAGCGGGACCATTTGGTCGCCGAAAGCTCGTCGGCGATGAGCTCCCGCGGTGATGGGTTCGGGCACGTACGAGGCGGTGATTACGAGCACGTTGGGGCGAGGAGAAGAGAGCGGAGAGGAAGGAGAGCTCACCGTGGAGCACACAAGAAGGCTCGGTGGCGGTTTAGGAGCTGCAGGGGGCGGCGCCGGAGACGAAGAAGATCGATGGCAGCCGGAGAAGGGGACGAAGGGGATCCGATGCTGCAGCGCCTCCGAGCTCCAGCTGAGGCCTCCGGTAGGCGAGGAAGGTGACGGAGGCGTCGACGGGCACGCAGGCGTGGCGAGGCGGCGACTGTGGCCGCGCGATTTACGGCGGCGAGGCCATGGCGGCGCTCGGTTGCGGTGGGGAAGGAGGGGAAGATGGATCTGGAGGGGAGAGGGAGAGGGAGAGGGAGAGGCGCGGGGGCCGAGGGCGAGCGTGGGGGCGAGTGGGAGGGGAGACCGAGGGGGCGCGGCGTCGGCGTCCTTATCCCCACGCCTCGTCGCCGGCGAGGTGGGTTCGGCTGGGACGCGCCCTGTTCCGACCCGCGTCGGGGGAACAGGGGAAGGGGACGCTGTGCGGGGGCTGGGCCGGCTGGGCCGGCCAGGCTGATTGCGGGCCAGGGGGTTGGGTGGTGGCCGTGCGGGTGGGTTGGGCTGCCTGGTCCAGGGGGCTCCCCCCTCCCTTTTGTTTGTTTTTTTTTCTGTAATCTCTTTCTTTTATTTATTTCCCTTTCTGTTTTATTTAATTTTAGGGCATTTAGGCATTTTATAAAATGGTGTTTTCTTCACCATAATTACCAGTGCAATATTTGGCAACACCCGAACATTTTCGCTTTGCCTTTTGAAAATTTAGGGCGTTTGTCACTAATTCATATTTTGAATTGCAATGATTTTGAACTACCACCTGATTAGCAACAGTAACACGGACGACATGGCATCATTAGAAGAGTTTTACTGTAGCCTAATTATCCGGGCGTTACAAATCTCCTCCACTACAAGAAATCTCGTCCCGAGATTTAGGAGGTAGAAGGAAACAGTGCGGGGTATTCATCACGCAGGCGATCCTCACGTTCCCAGGTGGCTTCATCTTCAGAATGGTGCGACCACTGGACCTTGAGGAACTTGATCGCCTTCTGGCGTGTGCGGCGTTCAGCTTGGTCGAGAATGCGGACCGGATGCTCTTTATAGGAGAGGTCCTATTGCAATTCGAGCACTTCATGATCCACAGCTCGGATTGGGTCCTTGAAGCAACGGCGGAGTTGCGACACATGGAACACATCGTGAACCTGAGAAAGGTTCGGCGGGAGCTCCAATTGATATGCCACTTTTCCACGCCTCTCGAGAATAGTGAATGGGCCAATATAGCGAGGAGCTAGCTTGCCCTTGATCCCGAAGCGGTGAGCACCCTTCATTGGTGTAACTCGAAGATAGGCCTTTTCGCCAGGTTGATAGACCATGTCTTTATGATGACGGTCATAATTACTCTTTTGGCGTGACTGAGCAGTCTTGAGATTCTCGCGAATAATGCGGACTTGTTCTTCGGCATGTTGGATAATATCCGGACCGAAGAGTGGACGTTCCCCAGTTTCTGACCAGTTCAGAGGGGTTCGGCACTTTCGTCCATATAACACTTCGAAGGGGGCCATCTTCAGACTAGCTTGATAGCTATTATTGTAAGAGAACTCAGCATACGGAAGAGATTCCTCCCATTTCTTGCCGAAGGAAATAACACAAGCTCGAAGCATGTCTTCGAGAACTTGGTTGACACGTTCAACTTGCCCTTGTGACTAAGGATGAAAAGCAGTGCTGAAAGACAGATGAGTGCCCATAGCTTCTTGGAAACTCTCCCAGAATCTTGAAGTGAATAAACTGCCACGGTCTGAACTGATAACCAATGGAATACCGTGAAGCGAGACAATTCTGGTCATGTAGAGGTTTGCCAGCTGACTAGCAGTGATCGTTTCCTTGACAGCCAGAAAATGTGCAACTTTAGAAAGTCGGTCAATGACGACAAGAATAGCATCATTGCCTTTCTGCGATTTGGGGAATCCAGTGACGAAGTCCATTTCAACATGGTCCCATTTCCATTCAGGAATAGATATAGGTTGCAGAGTTCCAGCAGGCCTTTGATGTTCTGCTTTGATACGACGGCAAACGTCACATTCAGCAACATAACGAGCAATGTCTTGCTTCATGTTAGACCACCAGAATCTCTGACGAATGTCTTGATACATCTTTGTACTACCAGGATGGATACATAGAGGCGTATCATGAGCTTCTTTCATAACCTCCTGAGTCATATTCAGGTTTTCCTTCTTACACGGCACCACTAGGCGGCCTTTGAAGTACAAGGCGCCATCATCAGCAATAGTGAAGGATGAGGAACTTCCTTCTTTGAGGTCTTGCTTAATCTTGTAGACTTCAGAGTCAAATCCCTGCATTGTCTTTATGGTGCCCACGAGATCGGGTTCAACAGCCAGGGTATAGAGGGAACCCTGGGAAACAACACGGAGATTCATCTTGCGGAACTCCGGAGGAGGGGGAGCGAGTGCACCCGGAGGTACAATATGGAGGTTTAGCTTTCTGAATTCTTCAACAAGTGAGGGCTGGACTTTGTGAACCTGGAGGTGGTTGCAGTAAGACTTGCGGCTCAAGGCATCAGCCATTACATTAGCCTTGCCTGGTGTATAGGAAATACCCAAATCAAAGTCTGCAATAGTCTCCATCCATCTCTGCTGACGGAGGTTCAGGTCTGGCTGAGTAAACAGATACTTCAGACTTTGGTGTCAGTGAAGATCTCGCAGCGATTACCGAGTAGGTAATGTCGCCACTGTTTTAGCGCATGAATGACAGCAGCAAGTTCGAGGTCGTGAACTGGGTAGTTCTCTTCGTGAGGGCGCAATTGCCGAGAGGCATAAGCAACCACTTTGCGCTCTTGCATTAAGACACAGCCTAGTCCTTGACGGGAAGCGTCGCAGTAAATGACGAAGTCCTTCTTAGTGTCAGGAGGAGCTAGTACTGGGGCAGAAGTTAACTTGTCCTTGAGTGCCTGGAAACTTTCCTGACATTTATCTGTCCATTGGAACTTGACGCCCTTATGCAATAGGTTAGTCAGAGGCCTGGCAATCTTGGAGAAGTTCTCGACGAATCGACGGCAGTAGCTGGCGAGACCGAGAAAACTTCTGACTTGCTTAACGTTCTTCGGAGGAGTCCAATCGAGAATAGCCTGAACTCGTTCAGGGTTAACGGCAATACCATCCTTAGAGATGACATGCCCAAGATAGGTTACTTCGGGAAGCCAGAATTCACATTTGGAGAACTTGGCATAAAGTTGATGCTCTCGTAGCTTTTCCAGCACGAGGCAAAGATGTTCAGCATGTTCCTCTTCGTTCTTGGAAAATACCAGAATATCATCCAGATAAACCACGACGAACTTGTCGAGGTAATCCATGAATATATAGTTCATCAGGCGAGAGAAGGTGGCTGGAGCATTGGTTAAGCCGAAAGACATGACGGTGTACTCGTATGAACCATAACGAGTCACAAAGGCGGTCTTGGGGATATCTTCCTCACGAACACGGATCTGGTGGTAACCCAACCTCAAGTCGAGTTTAGAGAACACTGATGAACCAGCCAATTGATCATACAGATCATTGATCCGAGGAAGAGGATACTTATTCTGAATGGTAGCTTGATTTATAGGACGGTAGTCTTGGACCAATCCGTTTGTCCCATCTTTCTTCTTGACAAAGAGAGAAGGTGCTCCCCAAGGAGAGCAACTTGGGCGAATGAAACCACTTTGAAGAGATTTATCGATTTCCTCCTTAAGCTCAAGGAGTTCATGCGGCGGCATCTTATAGGGTCGCTTGGCTATAGGAGTGGTGCCCGGCTTCAAGTCGATGACGAATTCGACAGCTCTAGCAGGGGGAATCCCTGGGAGTTCTTCAGGAAAGACGTCTAGGAATTCACGCACGACGGGAATGTTTTCAATGCCTTTGAGTGGTGTAACGTTCAAGGCGTTTAAGGCATAAAGCCTGGCCTCAGCATTCCGAACCAGATGAGCATCATAGCTAATTATTTCATCAGAAGGGTGTAGCAGATGGACGGTCTTAGTGGCGCAAACGATAGAAGCAGTATGCGCCTTTAACCAATCCATTCCCAGAATGAGGTCGATGTTAGACGATTTCAGTATAATGGGCGAGGCACGAAACTCCAACCCTTCGATTTCCACAGGGACGTCAATGCCAACCATGGAGGTCTGACATTGTCCCGCGGGGGTTTTTACCACTACCGAAGTGTTCATCTGCTCAAATTTAACATCGTGCTTGTATGCAAATTCTTCTGACATGAATGAATGCGATGCACCTGTATCAAATAAAACGGATGCTGGTACTGAATTTACGAGGAGTGTACCCATCACAGTAGCAGGCTGGTCTTGAGCTTCATTCAGGTCAATGTGGTTGGCATGAACACGGCCATAGGACTTGGCATTGTTGTTGCGGGCCTGGTTGTTCCCACGGCCAGTTGCTGGAAGGGCCAGTTGATTCTGTTTTTGATTCTGATAGCAGTTCCTGGCAAGGTGACCTGGTTGACCACACTTGTAGCACAGGCCATTATTGGGAGTGGGAACAGGAGCTTGGGGTGGCGGAGCTGGAAGCCTTGGCAGCCTAGTTGGAGCAATAGGCAGACGAGGTGCAGCGTAAGACTGCCTTAGGGCTGGTGCATTTGGACGGTACATGCTGTTCGGGATCCATATCTTACGCTTCTGCGAGGGCGGGCCCGAAGATGAGCCCGTGTCACGGTTGCGCCTTTGAGAGCTATGGTGTTCTTGAAGACCAGTCTCAACATTGATGGCCTTATTCACCAAGGTGGCGAAATCAGCAAAGTCGTGCACTAGAAGTGCAAGCTTGATGTCAGCTTGAAGGCCGTCACGGAACTTCTCCTGCCTACGTGCATCAGTTGCAATGTCCTCTTCAGCATAGCGAGACAAGTCCAGAAACTCTCGCTGATAAGCTTCAACAGTCTTGTTGCCTTGGGTGAGGTTTCGAAACTCACGCTTCTTCTGGTCCATGACTCCCTGAGGAATGAAGCGGGCACGGAAGGCAGCCTGGAAGTCTGGCCAGGTGATGATTGTTCCAACTGGCAGAGTACGCCTGTGGCTGTCCCACCATTGAGCTGCGGGTCCCTTCAGGAAGAAGGAAGCAAAAGTGACATAGCTGGCAGGGGCTACATCAGCAGACTCCATCTCATAGGTGATGTCACGGAGCCAGTCATCAGCATCCAGCGGCTGGGTTGAGCTGCGGTACACACTTGGGTTGAGGCGTATGAAATCCTGTAGAGTTGTTGTGTTTGGATGCTGGTTCATATTGGGGCGAGGAAACTGAGCCATCACGTTTTCCATGAACTGGCGATTCATCTCAAGATGTTGGATCATACCAGCCATGTACTCAGGCGGTGGTGGGAAGTTGCCACCACGACCACGACCAGCTGGTCTAACCATCCTGTTAATATATAACAGGGGTAGTTTAGTATTGAGAATTTTGCATAGACAAGAGTCATTCATGATGAAACATGCATAATAAAAGGAGCACGACAGATACCAAATAGATAGTCGGCCTAACTTACAAAAGGGGTCGGACATAGAGTTCAGTACACAGAGTTCAGTACATAGATTAAGTCATCATAGGCGGCACGCAGGCTCGCGAGTGCATCTAAGACTAATGAACAAGACTACATCAGTCCCAGGAGGTACTGTGAAGGTAGCTGTAACCTGACAGCTGGTAGTGAGGCAACGGATAGTCCTCCACGTCAGTGGCCTGGGGGCCGCGGATACTCTGGTGTAGAACCCGACGCTCAGGTGGCAGAAGAGGACCAAGTGCGGGAGAGTAGCCTCCCACCTCTGGCCATCCGACACCGTGGGGCATCACGGTCCTGGCTGGGTAGATCGCAGAACGCGGTAGCTGTCCAGACCGGACAAAGGGGTGCAACCGCGTCAGAGCCCTGTAAAGGTGCTGACGAGTGGTGTACAACTCGTGGCGAAGAGCTCTGTTAGCTCGGTC
>NC_041388.1:533929267-533950058 GCF_002162155.2 Triticum dicoccoides
GGGGAACAGGGGAAGGGGACGCTGTGCGGGGGCTGGGCCGGCTGGGCCGGCCAGGCTGATTGGGGGCCAGGGGGTTGGGTGGTGGCCGTGCGGGTGGGTTGGGCTGCCTGGTCCAGGGGGCTCCCCCCTCCCTTTTGTTTTTTTTTTTTTCTGTAATCTCTTTCTTTTATTTATTTCCCTTTCTGTTTTATTTAACTTTAGGGCATTTAGGCATTTTATAAAATGGTGTTTTCTTCACCATAATTACCAGTGCAATATTTGGCAACCCCCGAACATTTTCGCTTTGCCTTTTGAAAATTTAGGGCGTTTGTCACTAATTCATATTTTGAATTGCAATGATTTTGAACTACCACCTGATTAGCAACAGTAACACGGACGACATGGCATCATTAGAAGAGTTTTACTGTAGCCTAATTATCCGGGCGTTACACTTGCATACAAAAATTTCACGCAGGCGGCACAATCAGGATGGAAGCAGTGGATCGCTACGGGAAGGGCTATGTTGAAACCAACGAAGTCGTACATAAAGGTTCAGCGTCTTTATCAATGACGGGGAAATATCTTTAATGTTGTGCAAAGAAAACAGACAGATAACACAATAAGTTCTGCTAGCACATTAAGTTGACGTACAACCCTTTCTAAAAAAAGTTCAGGTACAAAATTAGAATAGGTCACAATCAAATGTACTGGCATATCAGTGCTTCACACCCATAGCTCGGATTTAACTAGTATCTAACAAGATTCAGTTGTTACCTCAAATTAGAGCACATCCAGGCAGCCAGCCCTGCCTCTTCTCCCAAAGAAGCAGTGGCCTTCGCCACGCGATGGAGTAGGCCCTGTGCCATCCATCGTTCTGAGCAACACGGGAAAAGTCTGACGTTGACTCCTGTAATGCACGTCGTCGACGGACCCTGGCACCAGCGGCTGCGGCAGGACTTCGATTGATGGATTGACCACTTCTTCGACATGCACGAACACTCGATACAGGTACATCCCTAACATGGTCCGCGGTGACCTTGGTGGCGACGAATAGTACAACCCCGGTTCCTGCACCGGTATCTCAACACCAATCACCTTCGGTATGGTGGACGGCTTCTTCATCCATGCCATAACCGTTAGAGCCCAGCTGTCTGGAGGAACAAACATACTTACGAGCTCACCTCCAAGGTCGTTGATAAGCTCGTTCATGGACTCGCTGTTCCAAGCACGTCGAGGCATCCCGTGGAAGGTAAGCTTTGTTAAAAACTCAAGCTCAAAGGGCACCGAGCCCCATTCTGGGAGCCACCGATCAAAGCTCACCAACGCGCCATCACAGAACAAACGTCAGGAAGATTCGAACACACGACTGCAGTCGAAAGTTGTCCGGAACCTGACGAAGAAATCAGACGGTGGCGGACAGACTTCGATGAGCAAGTCACTTATTTGGATGTTGTGCGCAATGCCAAGAGCTTTGACAAGGTCGTCCTGCGAGACGGGAGGCCGGTCGCCATTGATGGTTACCATCAGCACTTTGCCGGCAAACTGGTCGTCAAGCGCCGCCATGCCACTGTTGAGCGATAGCACGCAGCGACCGAAAGTAGGACTAACCAAATTCTCGTGCATGCCCAATCAACGCCCTGCCGCGATGCATGCTGTGGTCGTTCTGGTGCATCAAGGACGGCATGCAAATCGTTCCACACTTGAGAAGAGGAAAAATGGAAAGGTAGAACGCGGCAGCAGAGGAAGAGAACTGTAGCGACCAGACCTCAAACGGTCCAATCTCTGTGCTCAAGTGTCATCCCTGGATCAGTAATGCTGACACCACACAGTACTTGAAGGATTTATAACAGAGTAGCAATCACACACTTATTACATCGAGTGCCTCAAAAGAGAACTTATTACAATAAATATGGCTTAAGGCCATCTAATAACGATAACAGCGGAAGGCTTGGAAGATAAGTGAGTCCATCAACTCCAACGACATCACCGAGTATAGAACCATGACCTAAAAGCACCTTACTCGTCGTCTGAAAAGTCTGCAATATGAACGTTGCAGCCCGAAACGAGTCAGCACATGGAATATGTTGACAATGTAACACATAGAGCAATGAAGGAAAAAGACTATACTATATGCATATTTGGCTGGTGGAAAGCTCTATGGTTACAGTTTTGCGTAAAGCCAATTTTTCCCTATTGCAAAGGAATAAATTTATTTACCTATCATGGTAGTTGTTAAACATTGAGAGTGTAGACACGCTCTCAATCCCAATTAAACATCAACATTAAAACCCAACAAAATTAATTAGGGTAACATGATGAGATTCACATGATAATCCAAGTACTAGATACTCAAGATGTTCATAACCGGGGACACGACTAACCATGATTAGTTTATACACTCTGCAGAGGTTTGCGCACTTTTCCCCACAAGACTCGATCTCCTCCGTTGGGATTCTCGCACTACATGGTGTTTGAGAAACGGATGACCGAGACATAGTCTTTCAGAAGCGCTAGCACCTTACGATCGGGTAGACCATTACACCTACTTTCCCCTACATCTGCTAGTCTACCACTGTAAGAGTTTTCACAACTTAATCAACTATGCTAGAGCCCATAGTAGCTTGTGGCTGCACACGGAAGTTTCTAGTATGAATAATCTCATGATCCCTTTGAGCCTGGGTGGCAGTCCAAAAGAAAACAGGCAATCGTTGGAATACCCAGGTGCCTCAATCCACCCAGATGTGTGTTTAAGTTGCCACCTTAGATAAACCATTAATTTAACAAACTCACATCTATCATGGATTTCACTCACCCAATCCACGTCTACTAGCATAGCATGGCGATATAAGCAAACATAGAAGTAACTCCCAAAGGTTTAATAGTAACAGGTAATAGGTACTACCTCATCTACTTCCCAAACCCAAAATTTAATTAGTTCCTAATCATGCAATGTGTGAGGATTGATCTAATGCAATAAAAACTGGGTAGTAGGAGATATGATCAAAGTGTTACTTGCCTTGCTGATGATCCGCGAAACCTAGAGATTCGAAGTAGCAAGCGGCGCACTCTGGGTACTCTATCACAAACAAGCAAGCATACAATGAGTACTCAATTTATGCACAGATAAAACTCAAATAAGAGATCTAACCAGAAAGTTCAACTTAAGAACTCCGGTTGGCAAAAAGAACCAAATCGAACGAAGCAACGGAAGACAAACGGCAAAAGAAATAGGCTTCATTTACTATTCTGGATCTAGGTCAAATTTTACAGAGGCAAAAACTTGTTTGAGTTGGTTAAACGGAAAGAGGGTTTCGAGATGAAACTCCGGGCGCTTGAATCGCCTGATTCCGATAAACGAGCGAAAAGTTATACTAGGACGAAAACCGGATCAGGAATCGCGATCAGAAAAATCGCGGATTTAATCCGAGAAAAAGAAAAACGGCGAACAGATTAACAAACGAACGTTCGTTATCTGGATCTAAACGAAGAACGCGTTCATAAAAACGAATGAATGAACACTCGCTAAATAAACTAAACCGGAAAAAAAATAAACCGAACCGGAGAAAAATAAAAAAATGGATCTAGGTTTTCGACGTGAAGCGTCCCAATACACCTCATAATCCTTGGTCTGATCTGGCAAAATCAACACTGGTGATGTAACCAAACGTTTCTTCAACTCCTGGAAACTGGCCTGACATTCCTTGGTCCATATGAACTTGGTATCCTTCTTCAACAACTCCGTCATAGGCTTTGCAATTTTCGAGAAATTTTCAATGAATCTCCGGTAGTATCCTGCAAGTCCAAGAAAACTCCGGATCTCTCCAACTGTTGTTGGCGCTTCCCAATTTGTCACAGTGTCAACCTTGGTGGGATCTACTGCTATACCTTCTCCGGATATAACGTGTCTGAGAAATCCAACTTACTTCAGCCAAAACTCACATTTGCTAAACTTGGCATATAATTGATGTTCTCTGAGCTTACCAAGTACCAAACGCAAATGCTCCTTATGCTCCTCTTCATTCTTCGAGTAAACCAGAATATCATCAATGAACACTACGGCGAACTTATCCAAAAACTCCATAAATACTTTGTTCATCATGTTCATAAAATATGCCGGTGCGTTAGTCAGACCAAATGACATAACCGTATACTCGTACAGCCCATACCTGGTGGTAAAAGCCGTCTTAGGTATATCCTATTCTCGAATCTTCAACTGATGGTATCCTGATAGCAGATCGATCTTGGAAAATACCTTAGCTCCTTGTAATCGATCAAACAGATCATTGATCATCGGTAGTGGGTACTTGTTCTTGATGGTTACTTCATTCAATCCTCGATAATCAACAACCATCCTTAACTATCCATCCTTCTTCTCCACTAGAAGTACTGGTGATCCCCAAGGCGAAGAACTTGGGCGTATATATTCTTTATCCAGTAACTCCTTAATCTGCTTCTTAATCTCCTCCAAATCCTTTGCGGGCATCCTATATGGTCTCTTAGATATTGGCCATGTGCCTGGCAAAAGCTCAATCAAAAACTCAATATCTCTATCCAGTGGCATGCTTGGCAACTCCTCTAGAAATACATCAGGGAAATCCTTTACTACTGGTACTTCCTCCTGCACAACTCCTGTTAACGAATTTACTTGAGTCCTTTTCGGCACATGCCGGGATACATACTTGATCCTTCTTCCTTCTGGGGTGGTAAGCAAAATTGACTTACTGGCGCAATCGATGTTTCCTCCATACATCGACAGCCAATCCATACCCAGAATTACATCCAAACCTTGTGATTACAAAATGATCAAATCCGAGGGAAACACATGCCTACCTATACTCAATGGCACTTGAAAACATCCCTTACTAGCCATATAGTCCGCTCCTGGTGAGCTTACTAACATGGGTGTTCTAAGAACTTTGGTGGGCAGGTTATACTTATCCACAAATCCCCTTGATATGTATGAATGTGATGCACCAGTATCGAAAAGAATGAGTGCAGTAAATGACTTAACCAAAAACTTACCGATTACTGCATCTGGCTGCTCTTCAACCTCCTCCACGTTAACGTGGTTCACCTGTCCCCTATTGAAAGGGTTCGGCTTCTTCCCAGAGCTTCCATTTCCATTTCCATTCGGGGATTCAGGACATTCATTGGCATAATGTTCGGTCTTCTAGCACTTAAAGCAAGTGACTTGGCTTAGGTCTCTCTTAGCTGGGGTTGATGGGTTGGTACGGTTCTGGCTGTTGCTTCCTCCATTTCCATTACCATTCTTGGTGCCATTGTGATTGTGCAAGCTACCTCCTCCATGGGTATGCTGAAAATGTCCTCCCGGTCTAAGGGTAAAACATGGCTTCTGCTGAGCTCCTGAATTGTACTTCCCTTGTCCATACTTCCTCCTGCGATTCTCAATCTGCTGCTGCTTCCCTTCAATCATAAGAGCACGATCTACCAACTCCTGGTAGTTGTTGAAGGTTGCTACCATCAACTGCATGCTCAACTCATCATTCAGTCCTTCCAGAAACTTCTTCTGCTTAGCTGCATCCGTAGCAACGTCATCTGGGGCATAACGTGCTAGCTTACTAAAATCCTCCACATACTGGCCAACTGTCCGTCCTCCTTGGCGCAAGTTGTGAAACTCACGCTTCTTCATGGCCATAGCTCCTGCTGAAACATGGGTAGTACGGAAAGCCTGCTGAAACTGGTCCCATGTGACAGTGTCGATAGGGAAAGTGGCGGTGAAATTCTCCCACCATGATGTTGCGGGTCCTTCAAGCTGATGTGCGGCAAACTTCACCTTTTCCGCATCTGTGCATCCTGCCATGGTCAAATCCCTTGCTGTCTTGCGGAGCCAATCATCTGCTACTATCGGCTCGGTGCTACTTGAAAACACTGGCGGATTCAGCCTAAGAAAACGGGCTAAGTGATCAACAGGTGGTGGTGGTGGTGGGTTGTTGTTGTTGTTCCCCTGATTCTGATTCTGGACTAGCAACTGCATCAATGTGTTCTGCTGCTGGATCAACTGGGTGAGCTCCGGTGGGAAGGTAAATCCGGGGTCACGTCTCGGAGGCATCTGAGGGCTTAGAAAATATGAGATTTAAGAATAGAGAGGGGTCTAGAGAGAAAACACTACCCATATGCACATGATGCAAAAGCAAACAATTCACTTCATTCAATCAAACAAGGGCATACAATCGATCTAACTATCGCAAAAGTGCTCAGACTACTATATTTACATGGTGGACTACTACTACTGTTGGGGTGGTCTACTAGAAATATTCTTCGCTTGCAGACTCCATGATATCTGCTCCTGCTTTATCAACATAGTCATCATCGCTATCATCTGGATCCGAGTCGGTGTCGTCGATGATGATGTAGTCTTCCAGGCGAATCTCCTTGGGTTCTTCTTCTTCTTCTACTGGTGTAGGGCCTCCCATAAATATTCCGATCTTCTTGATCAGATCGTCATTCTTCTCCACTAATACTTCGATTTCCTCTTCATAATCTTCACGTGTAGATTTGAGTTCTTCCTCCAGTTCCTTGATTCTTGTCCTCGCCTTCTTCAGATCTATCATGTCGGCGCACATCTGGTTCTCTTGACGTCAAATGTGCTGGTTTAACTCTTGGATAAAAGCTGCAACTGATCTATCCTTCCTGGTGCTGATCATCTCCCAGTGCTCATCTCGGTGCCCACAAATCTGGTAGATTGTATCCTTGAGATCATTACGGTAAACTTCTCCAATGCGTCCCATGGCGATGTGAGCTGCCATGCTCTTTCCTAGACTCCAGGTTGGTGCATCAAAGGAAAACTCTATGGGCTCAGTGACTGGCATGAACGTCCTTCCTGGAACTTGAACTTGAATCATCCAGCGCTCCTCTTCGGCAAAGTGGCGTTGTAGGTTCCGGTGAAACTTGGTACTCCTATGTTCAGATATCTAGTGAGTTCTTTCAAGTGACGTAAAAAGGGTGTATCTTCATCTGGTTGCGTGAACTTGTTCCTTGCATCCGCCATCCTAAAAGAGTAGAAAAGATGAGGAGTCAGAGTGAGAAGAGTGAGTAGTGATCTAGGGCTTTAGCTTAGTGGTCGTGTCCTACAGTCAGCGTATGCTCTGATACCATCTTGTAGCGACCAGACCTTAAACGGTCCAATCTCTATGCTCATGTGTCATCCCTGTATGAGTAATGCTGACACCACATAGTACTTGAAGGATTTATAACAGGGTAGCAATCACACACTTATTACATCGAGTGTCTCAAAAGAGAACTTATTACAATAAATATGGCTTAAGGCCATCTAATAACGATAACAGCGGAAGGCTTGGAAGATAAGTGAGTCCATCAACTCCAATGGCATCACTGAGTATAGAACCACGACCTAAAAGCACCTTACTCGTCGTCTGAAAAGTCTATAACATGAACATTGCAGCCTGAAATGGGTCAGCACATGGAATATGTTGGCAATGTAACACATAGAGAGTAATGAAGGAAAAAGACTATACTATATGCATATTTGGCTGGTGGAAAGCTCTATGGTTACAGTTCTACATAAATCCAATTTTTCCCTACTTCAAAGGAATAAATTTTATTTACCTATCATGGTAGTTGTTAAACATTGAGAGTGTAGACACGCTCTCAATCCCAATTAAACATCAACATTAAAACCCAACAAAATTAATTAGAGTAACATGATGAGATTCACATGATAATCCAAGTACTAGATACTCAAGATGTCCATAACCGGGGACACGGCTAACCATGATTAGTTTATACACTCTGTAGAGGTTTGCGCACTTTTCCCCACAAGACTCGATCTCCTCCGCTGGGATTCTCGCACTACATGGTGTTTGAGAAACGGATGACCGAGACATAGTCTTTCAGAAGCGCTAGCACCTTACGATCGGGTAGACCGTTACACCTACTTTCCCCTACATCCGCTAGTCTACCACTATAAGAGTTCGCACAACTTAATCAACTATGCTAGATCCCATAGTAGCTTGTGGCTGCACACGGAAGTTTCTAGTATGAATAATCTCATGATCCCTTTGAGCCTGGGTGGCAGTCCAAAAGAAAACAGGCAATCGCTGGAATACCCAGGTGCCTCAATCCACCCAGATGTGTGTTTAAGTTGCCACCTTAGATAAACCATTAATTTAACAAACTCACATCTATCATGGATTTCACTCACCCAATCCACGTCTACTAGCATAGCATGGCGATATAAGCAAACGTAGAAGTAACTCCAAAAGGTTTAATAGTAACAGGTAATAGGTACTACCTCATCTACTTCCCAAACCCACAATTTAATTAGATCCTAATCATGCAATGTGTGAGGATTGATCTAATGCAATAAAAACTTGGTAGTAGGAGGTATGATCAAAGTGTTACTTGCCTTGCTGATGATCCGCGAAACCTAGAGATTCGAAGTAGCAAGCGGCGCACTCCGGGTACTCTATCGCAAACAAACAAGCATACAATAAGTACTCAACTAATGCAAAGATAAAAATCAAAAGGAGATCTAACCAGAAAGTTCAACTTAAGAACTCCGGTTGGCAAAAAGAACAAAATCGGACGAAGCAACGAAAGACAAACGGCAAAAGAAACAGGCTTCATTTACTATTCTGGATCTAGGTCAAATTTTACAGAGGCAAAAACTTGTTTGAGTTGGTTAAATGGAAAGAGGGTTTCGATACGAAACTCCAGGCGCTTGAATCGCCCGATACCGATAAACGAGCAAAAAGTTATACTATAATGAAAGTCGGATCAGGAATCGCGATCAGAAAAATCGCGGATTTAATCCGAGAAAAAGAAAAATGACGAACAGATTAACGAACGAACATTCGTTATCTGGATCTAAACAAAGAATGCGTTCATTAAAACGAACAAACAAGCGAACGCTTGCTAAATAAACTAAACCGGAAAAAAAAACCAAACTAGAGAAAAATAAAAAAACGGATCTAGGTTTTCGAAAAAAAACCGATCGGTTTTGTTCGCAAAAATCGAGGCAACGGCGGCTACCTCGGGCGGCTCCGGCGAACGGCGGCGGGGCGGCGCGGATCGAGGCGGCTAGGGTTTCGGCTGGAGCTACGGCTCCGCTCGGGCCCTCGCGGCTATAAAGGCCGGTCGGGCCAGGTGTCCTGGTCGGACACGGCCCGGTTAGGTCGGTTCGACTTTTTTTTAAAATAATTACGCTCAGAAAAAAACAAAAGGAATACTAAACGGACTCCAAAAATCCCGAAATAAATTTTCCCCGGCTTCTAAAATCAAGCCGCACAGGATGAACATTTATTTAGGGCCTAAATGCAATTTTGAAAAACGCGCATTTTTTCCTAAATTCAAATAAAATAGCAAATAAATCCAAAATAAAATCTTATTTGATTTTTTTATTAAATCCTCAATATTTATTTATTTTGGGAAAGTCATTTTATTCCCTCTCACATATTTTGAGAATAGAAATAATTGAAGATAAAATAAATAAAATCAAATGATCCTATTTTCAAAATTTGAGAAGACTCAAATATGAAAATAACGAAATCCCCAACTCTCCTCGAGGGTCCTTGAGTTGCGTGAAATTTCTGGATCAACCAAAATGCAATAAAATATGATATGTAATGATGATCTAGTGTATAACATTTCAAATTGAAAATTTGGGATGTTACAAGAATGCTGGCTAACGTCGAGTAGGAAGTTAATGCTCCACACCTAAAGGTTTTAGGAAAACCTGATTTTCATAAGGTGACTTATACTCACCTAAACGGAGGGAGTATTCCTTAACCAGAGAATGTTGTGTCTCCCACTCACGCACTCAAAAAAAACTACGACACATTTTTTTATCTGTTTGCATAGGTCCCACCTATCAGGAAGGATGGGCACGTACACGAACAGGTACGACTCATCAGTCTACCCGCATAGCCTTTTTGTTTAGTCTACCTAGCCGTCTAATCAACTGCCTGCGTGCCACTTCTCCCAATTACTTCTCCATCGGGAACCGATTCTCCTCGGCTTCTTCACCTCCCCTTCGTCTTCATTTGCATCCAAACCCCACTGCGTTCACATTGTTTTAACCTCTTTAAATAATCATCTACTACTTCAGTTAGACTAGCCATCTAATCCTAATTCTCCAAACCATAGCCCTCCGTTCCAGCGGTTCCAAATGGCAGAAGAGATCGAGATGCAGGTTTTTAGCGTCCAACATGTCCTGTCGAAGGCTCGATGCGCATAGTTGCCACCGTCACCGTCCACCCAAGGGTTGTTCGGCAGTGGATCAACAATGTATCCAACTCCCTCGAAAAGGTAGAGACGAGGGTCATCGGTCTCAACGCAGAGTACATGGAGCGTGCCCCTGGGAAGATCCAGCGCGCCGCCGTCCTTCAGCTGTGCCACGAAGATGATTTTTGGTGTACCACATCATACACTCGCCCTCCATACCACGTGAGCTTCACGATTTCTTGTCTCGGGAGGACGTATACTTCTATGGGGCAGCCATCGAAGGGGACAAACAGAAGCTGGAGCCGTACAACCTTGATTTGAAAAGCATCGCTGACCTACAAACCAGAATCAAAATTCCTGTAGAATATTGTGATAAACAGACACCATCCCTATTCGATGTAGCAAATTTTGTGCTCAGTACAAATCTTCAGAAGGGTGACGAGATGGTGGCATTAAGGTCGTCTGGATGGGAGAATTATCCCTTGAAGTACGAGCGGATAAAATATGTTGCCCTCGATGCCCGTGTGAGTTTCAAGATAGCTGCAAGGCCCAAAGAGCTTGTTGCGAAGCCGTCTCCCACAGAGAATGAGAACGGGAAGAAGAAGAAGAAGAAGAAGAAGAAGAAGAAGAAGAAGAAGAAGAAGAAGAAGAAGAAGAAGAAGAAGAAGAAGAAGAAGAAGAAGAAGAAGAAGAAGAAGAAGAAGAAGAAGAAGAAGAAGAAGAAGAAGAAGAAGAAGAAGAAGAAGAAGAAGAAGAAGAAGAAGAAGAAGAAGAAGAAGAAGAAGAAGAAGAAGAAGAAGAAGAAGAAGAAGAAGAAGAAAAGGCTGCACCAGTAGGAGGGCATTATGGATGGATGAACTATTTCCTCTCTTGTAAAAAAATCATTCCCTCTCGGTGTATATTGATATAGATGGACTATTTCGATGGTGTGCATGTCTTTGGAGCAGAGTAGTAGCGTGGGTCCGCTTGACTATAAGGAACTATTTATCCGCATATATAGCTTTCTCTGCTACTCCTTCCAGTGATCGGTATGCAGTGCATGTGTCCGTAGACATGACAGCTTGTCCATGGAAGTTCAACTACAACGACCATCACATTTCATCTCGCGATTCCCATGACGCCTCTCCAACCCACGGCACCACGCCCCCCGACGTGCGCCTCACCCCTCTCGGCCGCACTGCCCCTCTGCCTTTGTGTGCATGACATGTGGGCCACCTAAAATGCGGCGAGCATCAAGTTTCTACCACAGCCACCCGCGATTCCCACGATGCCGCTCGAACCCATGAAACCACACGTCCCCCGACCTGCGGCTCACCCCTCTTGGCCCCACTGCCCCTCTGCCTACGGGATCGTTACATGTGGACCAGTCACCTATCGGGTCCACATGTTATTGACTCAAAGGTAGGTGTAGTAAGGCGCTGAAGCTCAGTCCCGACGGCCCTGAGAGGGAAATGTAACTCCTGCGCCAGGGCTTGTGGTGCTCCCGCAACACGAACTCGTGCCAAACTCGAGATTTGTTTCTTTACTATACATGCACGCAATGATTTAATGGACATTGTAATCTCAACATGTGATGGGGAGCTCTAAGTTTGAATTTGAAACATATAAAACGAAAAGATTCAAAAAAAATAAACTGGGAGAGAGGGAGTATATCATAGGATGTGTCCCATACAAAATAAGTCCCCTGGTTTGTCACCACGAAGATGCGGTTAGAAAGGAGCATAGCGTCTTCCTACTCGTACGGCAACAAATCGGCCGCAGACAGCATGGTCTGCCTTTGACCGCCATGTGCAAGGTTCATGTTATCTTATTCAATCTCATTGTGGTTCCATCGTAACAATTCATGCGGTGGCCCGTTGCATGGCTGATCCCAATGTTGGACAAAGGTTCTACGAGAACGGTGTCACTGTTGTAAATGTTGTGCAAATTGATGTTGGTACCCTCCCATACATATGCAAGCCAATCTCCACTCGCACCGAGCCTAACCTGTGAAACAGTGGGCAGGGGGAGAATTAGGAAATGGACACGGAAGTGGTCTTTAGAATGCATTTACTACGTGATCAAACTCATCTTACCTGCTCATCGGAGGAAATCCGAGTGCCCCTCAACGTCGGCATCTCAAGGGGCGTCAACTTGCAACTACGGCCACGCCGCGCTAGAGAGACCCCCAAGGAAACATCCTCGTGCGTTCCATGGAACATCAAGATGCATTTGTATGAGTAGTTTATCTTGTGAGAGAAAAGGATGAACGAGGGAAGGCCTCTAGAGATAGAGATGGACACTACTACTACCAATGTGCTGGCCCGTGCGTTGCAATGGATCCAAAGTAGTAGAATAATACTTGTTCACGTGCTTGGAATATAAACACTCTAGTTTTGATATACATGTGTCAGCAGACATGACAGCTTGTCCATGGAAGTTGAACCATGGCGACCATCACGTTTCTTGTTTCTACCACTGCCACACCCACACGCAATTCCCACGATGCTGCTCCAACCCACGGCACGACGTCCCCCGACGTGGACATGGATCCTCTGACGTGGCTATCACTGCCTTGCCCTGCCTTTCCTTCGCTGACAGTTGGGACCCACGCTTATGGGTCCCACATGTCAGTGACAGAATGGTAGGATTGTTCGCGTCAGGGGATCCTCATCCGCCCGACGTGCCCCTCATCCCTCTCGGCCCCACTGCTCCTCTGCCTTTGTGTGCATGACATGCGGGCCAGCTGAACTACGGCGACCATCAACTTTCTACCACAGACACACCCAATTGGACGCGGTTCGCCTGCTCCGCTGCTGTGCTCCGATCCGTACTCCCGCACGATCAAATTTTCATCCAGCGGTTGTGACACATTTCATCCCGGGCATCAATCCTCAGCTGGAGTACTTATGTACTACAGGTAGTACCCGCCGGTGTGGCCATCTACGCCTCGTAATGCCCCGACACCCAGCTGTGGCACCCTCGCCACGGCCACGCCACCACCGGCCAGTTCATCTCGAACGAGTGAGTCGCGAACCACGCCACCACCATGAGAATGACATGTGGGCCAGCCGCATTTAAGGTCCGCATGTCATTGACTCATAGGCCGGGCACTAAGCCACTGAAGTTTGGTCCCGTGGGCCCCGAGAGGGAAATGTAACTCCTGCGGCATGCCTTGTGGTGCTCCCGCAGTATGAGCTCGTGCCAAAACTGGAATTTGTTTCTTACTACTACCAACTAGTACTAGTAAGGTACATGTGCATTGCACGCATGAGATTCTGGTGGTTTGTGCATTATGCTTCTACATGTGGAGCTTTCTGGATTCTAACATGTGGCAAAATCTGGTGGAATGTAAGGTTAGGCAAGTTTGATTTACTTAGGTGAGTGCTTGATTCAAGCCACACCTTAGGCAAGCCACACTAAGGCCCCACATGACATACACACAAAAAATGTGGCAAGATTCCCTTAGGCTTGCCAACTTGTGGCTCTCATTTTGAAGAACTAATAACTTTGCCTAAGCTTAGTTGTGGCAAAGTTAGTCATGAATTAAGTTCAACCATAGAGTCTTCTAGATTATACATGTGGCAGAATCTGGTGGATGATATCCAACGGCCAGTAGTGCTCAGATTTTCCATCTTTGTACCGTCGGATTGGCTTCATCCAACGACCAACTTTCAAAGTTTTTCACACACTATATAGGGGGTATAGATATAGATGTGTTGATCTGTTGCAATGGATCCAAAGTATATCTATTTAGTGGAGTGCACTCTAAACACATTATCTATTTATTTTTCTCTAACCTTCCGTAGCCATGCAACCAAGCCACATAAGCTTCATGGGTGCCCCCCACATCATATTATTCATACTACATTGATTGAAAAAAAAAGATAAATCACCCAAAACAAGATCTTCCTGTTTTTTGTTCCTACGATGTTGTGCCGTGCACATACCTACTAGTTGTATAGTGGTGGTACTAGTAATATAGTATTAGGAGTACAAACTTGGTACTAGTAGGAGTAGTACTAGTACGGAATGCTCCTACTCTATCAACGAGCCTCGTCTGACACCAAATTTCTTCGCTTCCATGCTACAACTACATCTTCCCCTCGTTTCTGTTTTCCAACCCGGCGGCGGACGGGGTGTCGGTTTTCTCAACGGCGGTCCCACATGAAAGTGAAAATGCTAGGCAACACGCCTTCCCTAAGCTATGTGTCGTGCCGGACGAGCCGTGTTGTACTCTCGATTCCCGGGCATGTGGGGGTGCGACGCAAACGCGGCAGGCCTTTTCCTTTTACCGGCAATGTGCCCGTGTGTTGTGGCGGATCCAAAGTAGTAGAATAGTAGTATTTGATCACAAACTTGAAAGAAATCACTATTGTTTTGATATACTCCTAATATATTACTCCCTCAGTACCTAAATATTTGTCTTTTTTGAGATTTCAAATGGACTATCACATACGGATTATATAGACATATTCTAGTGTTTCTAGCAAGATGCCTGCGCGTTGCACAAAGTTGATGGAAAAGGTAAGCACAACTTATAAATTGACGGATGGAGTACTAGGTACAGTGATGCATATAATTAAGCAAAGGGATCGCACATGTCGGTATTGACTGGAACGAGAATGCAACAGCACAATAAGAATTAAGGCCATGATCATGCGATCGCAGTGGTGGTTATAGAAGGCAAGAAGAAAGATGGATCCACGAACGTACGAGCTCCTCCTCCTCAACTTAGTGCGCCGGGCCACCGACCGGTGGCTAAGGGGCGGCGGCTTTTGTAGCGAGGTCGAGGTGCTTCTCAGCAAAAGGCATCCAAGGCTTCCAGCCGGTTGAGGAAGGCCAATGTCGTAGCGTCCTCACTGGCCTTGTAGATACCTATGTACACGATTTCCTCATACACGTGGATGTGTAGGTCGACGAATTCTTGCAGGGCGAGGCGCCTCACGGCGAGCGCGACCTCCAGGTGGACATTCTTCATGGCGTCGGCAGGCAGTCGCAGGGCTACCAGTGCTTGAAAGAGGTTACAGCCATGGAGGCCGATTAGGGTGGCAGGCAATGAGGAGCCCGGGCGCGCGGGCTGGAGGAGTACGGTGATGTCGTCCGCGAGCTTCTTGAGGACGGTGAACTTGTTACTGGTGGCAACGATCATCTGGTCTAACTGAGAGTCATAGTTGGCGTTGGCGGCGGCCATCCACCAGCCGGTCTCCAACACCGTCTGGAGACGATCCTCAGCGCCATGCCACAGGCCGGCGTCGTGGACCATCTGGTGCAGCCGCTGGCCGCTGGCCGCTCACGCGCATCGCCGCCATGGGTCTGGAGTGAGCTCTTTTGCGCTTAGTGTAGGTGCTTAGGCAAATGCTTAGGTGTGTACGATGTGGTAGATGCATTGGAATGGAGGGGCGCCTTTATATGAGGGCAATGAGGGCAAACTGCGTTGCATTCACATCGTGCAGCCTCTTTTCCCGGACCTCCTCCCATTACTTCCCTCATGCATTAATTGAAGAAGGATGCATTGGTCGTTCAACATATCGGGAACCGCTACTCCCTCCCTCGTCTGCATTAAAGCCGTATCGGGAACTGCGCCGCCCGCTATCAAATCGAATACTCCCTCTCTATATGTACCACCTTTTTTTAATTTCAAGTTTTGCTCCATGGCGCAATCCATCGATACTACTACTGTACAAAAGTGGAGTATATACATTTTTAAAAGATTAGAGGGCGGGGCAGTCTAGCTCGGTCAGTTTCATGAGAGGCGAGGGCCTTTGTGATTTGATGGCTCATTACTGCTATCAAATTGAATAGTACTGCGCCGCCCGCTGCACGCCCGGCGCCTCCATTAAACCCCTCCGTTAAACCCGCATGCAAACCGAGAATCCTACTCCGGCCACATGTCCGTTCATGAGCGGGCCGGAATTAAACGCAACACCGACCGAGCTCCTCCCGTCCGCCCTTAGTTTAAACGAGGCCAGACGCCGGCCAAGCTCCTACCGTCCGCCCTCTATTTACACGAGGCCAGACAGACAGCGGGCAAGAATCGCACCCCTCTGCCGCTCCCCCATCTCCTCCTTCACCATTTTCTCCACTCTTCTGATGGCTTCCGATGAGCCGTTCTCCGGCATATTACCCGGCTGGGTGGCCCGCAGAGCCCTCCAGATACGGGCGAGGCCGCTCGGTGCTTCACCAACCTCGCTTGGCCCGACGGAGCCAGTTGCCGCCCCAAGCAGGCGCGTGGTTCAGCAACTCGCCGCTCCAGTTCAGCTCGATGAGGAGTGGCGAGTTGCTCCATGCCGACACGGTGGCGAGCACGCCGGTACGGGCGCCGTCGCTGCCGCGTCATACCGCACCACCAGTGTCTGCGGTGGCCACGCCTCTCGTGTCTGTGGGCGCGCCTCCCGTGCCTGCGGCAGCGCCATGCAGGCAGAGACAGAAGCTGGGTGCATGGAGAGCGACGAGTCGGTGGCCAGCTTCTCCGTGTCTGCCGCCATCATCGAGGAGAAGTAGAACACGGGAGGCCGCCGCCACTTGGGGCCCATGAAGGCCACCGCCGAGGCGACCACCGCGGATTCAGGTGGTTTCTTTGCTGCTTCGTCTCTTCGGGGGACCTTCGTCAACCCCGCAAGTGTCTGACGGACATGAGGAAGACAAAGGGATCCGCAGGCGGCCATTTAGAAGTAAAATAAGTCTAGATACATCCATTTCTAGGACAAGTATTTCCGGACGGAGGGAGTATTAATTATACAAGAGAGCCGGATTGGCACCTCTTAGTTCATGTAAATGTAATGAAATCCATCATGTTTATATGAAGATTCGGCTTTTTATACGAAATCCTTCATGCTTATATGAAATCAGTCCGTGTTTACACGAATTTCATCTGGTTGGTTAGAGTTGTAAAAATGTATGCCGTTGGCATTTGATGTCGTCCTCCGCTTAAGGAAGCGGGAGGAAATTTGCGGGTTGCCGTTGGAGATGCTCTTTATGCTGGAAATAATAGAGTGACATCCAATCCATTTGAGTTAATTTCCTGTATGATTGTCCCTCTATAAAAAGTTAATTGCATGTATAGTGTACACGTGACTTGCAGGGTGGCTACAGCTTCGTACAGAAAGTTAAAAAGAAACAAGTCCATCCTTAATCTTGTATTCTAAGTACTCTGTGGGTTCCACTGTCAGTACAGTAGCGAAAGAAGTATATATTAAATAAGTAGAGTAATATATAATATAAAAATATAAAGTTAAAAGGCAGAATTTGAACTCATGTCATCGCATTGCGAGCATCCGGCGCTAACCAGCCCAACACATTTTTGTTGTAGACCATGCTGGAGATATATCTCCATGTCTACTCTTATATATACTCCATTCGTTCCTAAATATTTGTCTTTTTCATATTTCAAATGGAAAACCACATACGGATGTGTATGTAGACATATTTTAGAGTGTAGATTCACTCATTTTGCTCCGTATGTCTTTTCAGGAAGGGGTCAGATTTGTCCTTGATTTATTTATGAGGTATCCAGATGGCACTACACCACCAAGAGGGTAACATCAAAATTATGGACTACTTTTTTGAGTATGTTGGTAAGGTCCGGTCATAGTCACTTGTTGAAATCTCTAAAAAGACAAATACTAGAAAACAGAGTTGGTGATGATGGTGTGCGTGCCATCCTGCAATATAGGCCGTCGGATTTATATCTAACGGATAGGAAAGAAACTATGGCAATTTTGCAAAAATATACCCACACGTCTCTCCACGTTTGCAAATAAGGCCTTCCCTCGTTCAACCTTTTCTCTCAAAAGATAAACTACTCATACAAATGCATCTTGATGTCCCGTGCAACGCACGGTCAGCTAGCTAATTTCTTTTAAAATAGTTGCTGCGATAATTGGGTTGAAGTGATATATTTTATGTCTGCCCCGAATGATTTCAGAATCACTAGTAGTAACAAAGAAAAGGTTGCCTTGTTAATTAACAGAAAACAGGGTGAAAACTATCACATGAGGCCAGTAAAAATAAGGCACACTAGGTTCAGCGTCATCGTCACTACAGTTGTGCGCGCGCGAGAAGTCTACATATCGAGGGGGCTACCGAGCGAGGCACTGAGACACAATGTTTGAGAGAGAAACCAATTGACAGATTATGATCAGATCGAGTTGTCACCCTTCTGTTGTCATTGTTGGGGGGAGGGAGAGAAAGACGTATCGAGAGTGTGCGCGGTAGGCACAGAGGCACAACTAGTGAGTGTGTGTGTGTGTTTGAAAGAGGAGTAGATAGATTATTATCAAGATCAATGTGCCACCCTACTCCTTCGGTGCCGGGTAGTGTGTGTGTGTGTGTGTGTGTGTGTGTGTGTTTGAGAGAGAAGCCAGTCGATATATTAGTATCAAGATCGAGGTGTCACCCTACCCCTTCGGTGTTGGGAAGTGTGGGTGTGTGGGGGGGGCAGTGACACTCACATATCTCTACTCCTATAAACAAACAGAGTTGGTGATGATGGTGTTCCTGCCATCCTGCAATATAGGCCATCCGATTTATACCCGACGGACAGGAAGGAAACTGTGGCAATTTTGCAAAAAGTTACCCACACCCCTCTCCGCATTTGCAAATAAGGCATTCCCTCGTTCATCCTTTTCTCCCACAAGATAAACTTCTCATACAAATGCATCTTGATGTTCCGTGCAACGCATGGGCATCTTGCTAGTAGGGAGAAGGAGTTTGTGTGACACATATCTAGCTATATTAAGGGATAGGTAGATAGCATATGTGTGAGAGACATTATTATACTTTGAGACATTAGTGGCTGTGGGTGAGCGGAATTAAAGGGGTGGGCGTGTTAGACATAGAGAGCGTGTGTGTTTCTGTGTGAGAGACTTGTAGGACGGGGTAGAAAGACGAATTTAACCCTGACGGAGGGACAGAAATACATGAAGTGCGTGTGTGTGATTCTGATGCCCACAGGGAAATGAGATATGTATGCGTGTGAGAGAGATTGCACAATTCATTCACGTATCACTATCTAGCGATCATGGACGTGCATCGCTTGAACATAAGTCAATATCTACTTCGTATCGTGGCCAAAGGTACAATGTCGATTCAACGCTATAAAGATTGGACACTCACATATCACATTTTTTCTATTTAAATAAACCTTTTCAGTTGTGCATGCCAAAGTTACAATTATGTTTCTTCAAACA
This sequence comes from Triticum dicoccoides, assembly GCF_002162155.2. Classification (NCBI taxonomy): domain Eukaryota; kingdom Viridiplantae; phylum Streptophyta; class Magnoliopsida; order Poales; family Poaceae; genus Triticum; species Triticum dicoccoides. Next base: position 533,948,620 of record NC_041388.1, read on the forward strand.
ACCAATGTAGCTATCATGTACATGCACCATGGTTACTCTTTCATTCAAATTCATTAGTCTTAGATGATTTAAGTTTCTATTTTGAAGTAATATATGTAATATTCATATATGAATTCAACGGGAACGCAATTTATAAAATGGAGGCTATGTAATCATATGAGGTAACACTTTTAAGTAGCTGACTACAATATCCATTTTTTTGTGCGCCTCTACACTAACACGTCAATGCATTATGTTTAAAGTAAATAACCAATGACACTAAATTATCTATTTACACGAGAAATACATAGGCTGAGCGTTTGATCCCTTTGTGAACGCGCCACTACACCCGTACGATTGGCCGCGCCCGTGTGAACGTCCAAGTTATCGGCGCATCATCCCGAGTTATTGTCTTTTTCTGGGGTGGACTTCACACCAGTTATTAACTGATGACGCGTGCCCCGTGTACACAGTCTAGCATGACCTTCCCGCTAGCACGGTCCAAAATTAGTTGAAACTGGATACGAACGATCCCGCGGGCGGCAAAATCTCCCGCCTCCTTCTAAAATTTCCGCCACCTTAGTCTTTAGCATGCGAAATCCCCCTTTTGTCCTTGGTGCACGGTGACCAACAGTTACAATACCGCCCTCATCTACATGATAGGTCGGGGCTGCTTTGGTAACTTCCGGTTCCCCCACTACACGGCACCCCCATTTCCTCTCCCCCTCCCGCAAAAACGACTAACTCCACAGCACCAGAGCATCTTACATCACGTCGTCCGCACTTCATCACCCTTTCTCCCCTCCCCTCTCGAAACCCTAGACTGCTCATCCACCGGCGTACCATAGCCCATTCACTGCCAGCGGCGTCCACCTCGCCGGATCTGCTTCTGCGGCCGCATCTACACTTCCCACCTCCCCTAGAAACAAGTGGACTACTCATCCACCACTGTACCACAGCCCATTCAGTGCCGGCCTTGTCCACGGCGCCGGATCTTCTTCGCCGGTACTCTCGTCAACCCTCCCGCATCTGCAGCGGCTCATTCGTACTCCCCACCGGAGACGCTTCGTCCACACACCCCGGAGCCGCCCCACCGACGCCCCCGTCAACGGCCTCTGATCCTCTTCGTCGACACCTTCCTCAACCCTACCAGAGCCGCTTCGCCGACACCTTCCTCAACCCTACCGGAGCCGCTTCGCCGACACCATCGTCAACCCTACCGGAGTAGCTTCGCCTATACCATTCTCAACCCTACCGGGGCCGCTTTGCCAACTCACAAGTCCACGGCCTCAGATCTGCTTCCTCGCACCCTCATCCAACCTACCGGAGCAGCTTCTGACGCCCCGTCCATGGCCGCAGATCTGCATCGTCGACACCACCCTTAACCCAACCACCGGAGCAGCTTCTGACGCCCCGTCCACGGCCGCAGATCCGCATCGTCGACACCATCCTTAACCCAA
>NC_041388.1:533950068-533986711 GCF_002162155.2 Triticum dicoccoides
CCCCGTCCACGGCCGCAGGTCCGCGTCATCGACACCATCCTTAACCCAACCACCGGAGCAGCTTCACCTATGCCCTCGTCCACGGCCACAGATCTGCTTCGCCCACACCGTAGTCCACCCTACCAGAGCCGCTCCACAAACACCCTACTCGATGTTCTAGATCTCCTTACCGGACCCTGACAGCCAGCGCAGCGTCATCACCCTCGACATTTCTAACCTGATTCCCACCATCTAGAGAGATGCCAAGCACCCGCCACGGCCTAGGTACTTGTCACCTTTAAACCCATCCAGCATCACCTGCCCGATGTACTTCAAATATACTAACCGGTCGCTGTTACCTGTTATGCAGCTGGCAAAAACTACAAGGACGGTGTTTCTTCTGGATCTAACAGCTTGGCCAACCAAGATCCTGGACTGAGGCATTGCTATGATCTTGTAAGCACGTCTCTCTCTCTCTCTCTCTCTCTCTCTCTCTCTCTTGTATTGTTCTGTGCCTGCCAGCGTGCTTTGCTAGGATTTTCGACCAGTAATCCCTTTGTGCAGACAATGATTTCTACTACTGGCTGCTAAATTAGATATGTATAAGTCTTTCTAGAGATTCCACTATAGGCTACATACGGAGCAAAATGAGTGAATCTACACTCGAAAATGCATCTATATACATATATATGTGGTCCACACTGGAATCTCTACAAAGACATATATTTAGGAACAGGGGCAGTACATTACACAAAATCGTAGGTGGCATGTAGGAATTCCAATGCACTACATTAGGCTCCCTTAGAGTGCCTGCTAGTCCAGCATACAGAGTCATTGCTAGTTTATGGTACGCACACAATCGTTAATTGGTGGTTTAAATATGCGCAAGGGATATGCAATGTAGTATCATGTAGAGATGTCTGAAATTAGCCGTGTCAACTTGCAGATAGGGTTACACAATGAAAAAGTACAAGATGTATGTGGCAATTTCATGGAACATTGCAAAAAAAGGAGAGGCAGCGGTGAGCCTATACAGTGTGATATGGTATGTCACTCCTCCATTGCAATCATCGTGACATGTTATTTGTATGCCAGTTCTATTAGCCAAGTTTCTTAGGGACAGTTATTACGAGTTATCCTAAGAAAATAAGCACCTGTGAATATAAGCTCCATGTAATAAGCCAACCAGTTCTTTTCATTGTGTTTTCAGCTTATCTTTGTTATGATCAGTGGAAAGTCTAGATTGCATTATATTTCTTTCATTTTGCTGCCCATATGGAAATTAATTTGACTTGCAAACATCACAAATTGAACCCAGTGCAGTAATTAATATGATAGGAAAATAGACCATCACTATTTGCTCAAAATGCAAATACAAAGATACCATCTACTTGGCACAATCTACTTTAGTCAATGTTTTCCATAGAAATCCCATTGCCTAATTTAAACGAAGAACGCATTACCCACATTTAAATGAAGAACAATTATTTATTGAAATTCGATGGTCCAAGTGGCTGGTTATTATCGTATAGCAGCACCACCTGAAAGCATCATATAGCAGCAGCAACTCATAGCAACTCATCATACAACAGCAGCAGTCTGCAATTCATCATATACGAGCAATAGCTCATAGCAATTCATCATATAGCAACAGCAGGAGTAGCTCATAGCAATTCATCATATAGCAGCAGCGGGAGCAGCTCATAGCAATTCATCATATAGCAGCAGCAGGAGCAGCTCATAGCAATTCATCATATAGCAGCAGTAGGAGCAGCTTGTAGCAACTCATCATATAGCAGCAGCAGCTCATAGCAATTCATCATATAGCAGCAGCAGGAGCAGCTTGTAGCAACTCATCATATAGCAGCAGCAGCTCATAGCAATTCATCATATAGCAGCAGCAGCTCATAGAAACTCATCATACAACAGCAGCAGCTCATAGCAATTCATCATATAGCAACAGCAGGAGTAGCTCATAGCAATGCATCATATAGCAGCAGCAGAAGCAGCTCATAGCAATTCATCATATAGTGGATCAGGATGAAAATTTGGCAAAAAATCAGAGGAGATCCTCACCTTGTTGGATAAGCTCATCCTTCAACGGCACCTCAAGCCCATGGCCTGGGAGAGGGGAGGGGGAATAAGGTGCCTTCTGCCGCAGTGTGGCATCAGCCGTAGTTGTGTAGCGCCCGCCGGAGTAGTGTGTTGGATGAACCACAGTGGAGCAGCTGCAGGAGACCATGAGAATGAGGGGCGGCACCAGAGGGAGGAGCAGCCAGGGAGATTTGCCCCTACCCGCCGGCCATGTAGCCTAGCTGGACATAGCATCGTCAAGGACCAGGCCAGATGGGACCAGTGGCGACGGCTCGTTGGAGGAACCCTAGTGTTGCAGGCAGGGGATCGAGGTAGAGGGAAAGGGGAGAGGAGATGCAAGCGGGCAGGGCAATGAATGCTTGCGTGTTTGTTTTTACTAGAGGGTCAGGTGTGACACGGGCGTCAGAAGTTGCATTTTGAGTGTAATATAGGCAGACAACAGAGTCATTTCACTATTCCCCTTCCCTTGAATTTTTAGTGAGGTTCTACCCGAAACACCCCCCTCCAAAGCGAAATTAGTTAAGCCCATGCCCATAACTAAAAAATGACTTCTTTACATCTTTTATGGCTTATTTTGACAATATGCCCTGAAAAGGCGGAATCAAACTGGCCATTAACCTGCAATTCAATTGTGCGTGCAATGATGAATCACTCATGCCTGCTATGTGTACATTTAGGCATCATCATACATGGCATAACCTAATACATGTGCATTCCATTGTAGAATCTGGAATATGCAATGTTTATGTTAGTTCATACGTTGCTCATGATGTTTGAATGCCCCTTAAATCTGGTCAGTCAAGTGATGGTCTTTAAGCCTCCTTCTTTGCTTCTTTTCTTGATATGTAAGATTTGCTCACACATCTGTTCAATTGCTTGTTTGCATCAGCCAGCCATACTAGGACTGTTTGCTTTGATTACTTGATGTTCTTGACCTAACACTCTAACAGAGCTTGTCAACGATTTAAACACTAAGGGCTGCTGTAGTGGGGCCTTGTCTAACTCATAGGTGACATAAAGGTTTGGCTGTACACTACAGTAGGCTCTCCAAGAGTACCCGGAGATCCAGTTCGAAGGTATGCCTAGTTTTTACATAGTGCAGACATAGTAAATGCTCATTTCATTATGTGCAAGTGCAAGATATGTGCCATGTTTCATTATGTGGTGTTGTTTTGTTATAATCTCATCCTTTTGTGTTCACAGACTGGAAAGTATGCATATTTATCTTCCAAGGAGACGAGTAACTAGTTTGTGTCACCATGCAGAGGGGGTGCAATGAAGATAAGATTGAGGATTTCCAAGTACAAGATGTTAGGAAGGATCTGTTGGAAATATGCCCTAGAGGCAATAATAAAATGATTATTATATTTCCTTGTTCACGATAATTGTCTATTATTCATGCTATAATTGTATTATCCGGAAATCGTAATACATGTGTGAATACATAGACCACAATGTGTCCCTAGTGAGCCTCTAGTTGACTAGCTCGTTGATCAACATATAGTCATGGTTTCCTGGCTATGGACATGGGGATGTCATTGATAACGGGATCACATCATTAGGAGAATGATGTGATGGACAAGACCCAAACCTAAGCATAGCACAAAGATCGTGTAGTTCGTTTGCTGTAGCTTTTCTGAATGTCAAGTATCATTTCCTTAGACCATGAGATTGTGCAACTCCCGGATACCGTAGGAGTGCCTTGGGTGTGCAAAACATCACAACGTAACTGGGTGACTATAAAGGTACATTACAGGTGTCTCCGAAAGTGTCTGTTGGGTTGGCACGAATCGAGACTGGGATTTGTCACTCCGTATGACGGAGAGGTATCTCTGGGCCCACTCGGTAATGCATCATCATAATGAGCTCAATGTGATCAAGTGGTTGATCATGGGATCATGCATTATGGTACGAGTAAAGTGACTTGCCGGTAACGAGACTGAACAAGGTATTGGGATACCGACGATCGAGTCTCGGGCAAGTAACGTACCGATTGACAAAGGGAATTGAATACGGGATTGATTAAGTCCTCGACATCGTGGTTCATCCGATGAGATCATCGAGGAGCATGTGGGAGCCAACATCGGTATCCAAATCCCGATGTTGGTTATTGACCGGAGAGTCGTCTCGGTCATGTCTGCTTGTCTCCCGAACCCGTAGGGTCTACACACTTAAGTTTTGATGACGCTAGGGTTGTAGAGATATGAGTATGCGGTAATCCGAAAGTTGTTCGGAGTCCTGGATGAGATCCTGTATGTCACGAGGAGTTCCGGAATGGTCCGGAGGTGAAGAATTATATATAGGAAGTGTAGTTTCGGCCATCGGGAAAGATTCGGGGTCACCGGTATTGTACCGGGACCACCGGATGGGTCCCGGGGGTCCACCGGGTGGGGCCACCCATCCCGGAGGGCCCCATGGGCCGAAGTGGGGAGGGGAACCAGCCCATAGTGCGCTGGTGCGCCCCTCCCCCTTGGTCCCCCCTGCGCCTAGGGTTGGAAACCCTAGGGTGGGGGGCGCCTCCACTTGCCTTGGGGGGCACTCCACCCCCCTTGGCCTCCACCCCCCTTGGGAGATCCCATCTCCAGGGCCGGCGCCCCCCCTAGGGGGCATATATAAAGGGGGGAGGGCAGCCGCACCTCAAGTCTTGGCGCCTCCCTCTCCCCTGCTACACCTCTCCCTCTCGCAGAAGCTCAGCGAAGCCCTGCTGCGATCACTGCTGCATCCACCACCACGCCGTCGTGCTGCTGAATCTTCATCAACCTCTCCTTCCCCCTTGCTGGATCAAGAAGGAGGAGACGTCATCCGCTTCGTACGTATGTTGAACGCAGAGGTGCCGTCCGTTCGGCACTTGGTCATCGGTGATTTGGACACGGCGAGTACAACTCCATCATCCCCGTTCTCTTGAATGCTTCCGCTCGCGATCTACAAGGGTATGTAGATGCACTCTCCTCTCGTTGCTAGTTGACTCCATAGATCGATCTTGGTGAAATGTAGGACTTTTTTTTGTTTTCTGCTACGATCCCCAACAGTGGTATCAGAGCTAGGTCTATGCGTAGTTACTATGCACGAGTAGAACACAAAGTAGTTGTGGGCGTCGATATTGTCAATTTGCTTGCCGTTAGTAGTCTTATCTTGATTCGGCGGCATCGTGGGATGAAGCGGCCCGGACCAACCTTACACGTACGCTTACGTGAGACCGGTACCACCGACTGACATGCACTAGTTGCATAAGGTGGCTGGCGGGTGTCTGTCTCTCCCACTTTAGTCGGATCGAATTCGATGAACAGGGTCCTTATGAAGGGTAAATACAAATTGGCAATTCATGTTGTGGTTTTGGCGTAGGTAAGAAACGTTCTTGCTAGAAACCTATAGCAGCCACGTAAAAACTTGCAACAACAATTAGAGGACGTCTAACTTGTTTTTGCAGCAAGTGTTTTGTGATGTGATATGACCAAAGGTTGTGATGAATGATGAATGATATATGTGATGTATGATATTGATCATGTTCTTGTAATAGGAATCACGACTTGCATGTCGATGAGTATGACAACCGGCAGGAGCCATAGGAGTTGTCTTTATTTTTTGTATGACCTGCGTGTCATTGAGAAACGCCATGTAAATTACTTTACTTTATTGCTAAACGTGTTAGCCATAGTAGTAGAAGTAATAGTTGGCGAGCAACTTCATGGACACACGATGATGGAGATCATGGTGTCATGCCGGTGACAAGATGATCATGGAGCCCCAAGATGGAGATCAAAGGAGCTATATGATATTGGCCATATCATGTCACTATTATTTGATTGCATGTGATGTTTATCATGTTTTTGCATCTTGTTTACTTAGAATGACGGTAGTAAATAATATGATCCCTCATAATAATTTCAAGAAAGTGTTCCCCCTAACTGTGCGCCGTTGCAACAGTTCGTTGTTTCAAAGCACCACGTGATGATCGGGTGTGATAGATTCCAACGTTCACATACAACGGGTGTAAGACAGATTTACACACGCAATACACTTAGGTTGACTTGACGAGCCTAGCATGTACAGACATGGCCTCGGAACACAGAAGACCGAAAGGTCGAGCACGAGTCGTATAGAAGATACGATCAACATGAAGATGTTCACCGATGTTGACTAGTCCGTCTCACGTGATGATCGGACATGGCCTGGTCAACTCGGATCATGTTATACTTAGGTGACTGGAGGGATGTCTATCTAAGTGGGAGTTCATTGAGTAATTTGATTAGATGAACTTAATTATCATGAACTTAGTCTAAAATCTTTACAATATGTCTTGTAGATCAAATGGCCCACATTGTCCTCAACTTCAACGCGTTCCTAGAGAAAACCAAGCTGAAAGATGATGGCAGCAACTATACGGACTGGGTCCGGAACCTGAGGATCATCCTCATAGTTGCCAAGAAAGATTATGTCCTAGAAGCACCGCTAGGTGACGCACCCATCCCAGAGAACCAAGACGTTATGAACGCTTGGCAGCTGCGTGCTGATGATTACTCCCTCATTCAGTGCGGCATGCTTTATAGCTTAGAACCGGGGCTCCAAAAGCGTTTTGAGAAACACGGAGCATATGAGATGTCCGAAGAGCTGAAAATGGTTTTTCAAGCTCATGCCCGGGTCGAGAGATATGAAGTATCCGACAATTTCTTCAGCTGTAAAATGGAGGAAAATAGTTCTGTCAGTGAGCACATACTCACAATGTCTGGGTTACATAACCGCTTGACTCAGCTGGGAGTTAATCTCCTAGATGACGCGGTCATTGACAGAATCCTCCAGTCGCTTCCACCAAGCTACAAGAGCTTTCTGATGAACTTCAATATGCAGGGGATGGAAAAGACCATTCCAGAGGTATATTCAATGCTGAAATCAGCGGAGGTAGAAATCAAAAAGGAACATCAAGTGTTGATGGTGAATAAAACCACTAAGTTCAAGAAAGGCAAGGGTAAGAAGAACTTCAAGAAGGATGGCAAGGGAGTTACCGCGCCCGGTAAGAAAGCTACCGGGAAGAAGCCAAAGAATGGACCCAAGCCCGAGACTGAGTGCTTTTATTGCAAGGGAAGTGGTCACTGGAAGCGGAACTGCCCCAAATACTTAGCGAACAAGAAGGCCGGCATCACGAAAGGTATATGTGATATACATGTAATTGATGTGTACCTTACCAGTACTCGTAGTAGCTCCTGGGTATTTGATACCGGTGCGGTTGCTCACATTTGTAACTCAAAGCAGGAGCTGCGGAATAAGCGGACACTGGCGAAGGACGAGGTGACGATACGCATCGGGAATGGTTCCAAGGTCGATGTGATCGCCGTCGGCACGCTACCTCTACATTTACCTACGGGATTAATTTTAAACCTCAATAATTGTTATTTAGTGCCAGCTTTGAGCATGAGCATTGTATCAGGATCTCGTTTAATTTGAGATGGCTACTCATTTAAATCCGAGAATAATGGTTGTTCTATTTATATGAGAGATATGTTTTATGGTCATGCTCCGATGGTGAATGGTTTATTCTTAATGAATCTCGGGCGTAATGCTACACATATTCATAGTGTGAATACCAAAAGATGTAAGGTTGATAATGATAGTCCCACATACTTGTGGCACTGCCGCCTTGGTCACATAGGTGTCAAACGCATGAAGAAGCTCCATGCAAATGGACTTTTAGAGTCTCTTGATTATGAATCATTTGACACGTGCGAACCATGCCTCATGGGTAAGATGACCAAGACTCCGTTCTCAGGAACAATGGAGTGAGCAACCAACTTATTGGAAATCATACATACAGATGTGTGCGGTCCAATGAGTGTTGAGGCTCGCGGTGGTTATCGTTATGTTCTCACCCTCACTGATGACTTGAGTAGATATGGGTATGTCTACTTAATGAAACACAAGTCTGAGAGCTTTGAAAAGTTCAAGGAATTTTAGAGTGAGGTTGAGAGTCAACGTGACAGGAAAATCAAGTTCTTGCGATCAGATCGTGGGGGAGAATACTTGAGTCACGAATTTGGCACACACTTAAAAAAATGTGGAATAGTTTCACAACTCACGCCGCTTGGAACACCTCAGCGTAATGGTGTGTCCGAACATCGTAATCGCACTCTATTGGATATGGTGCGATCTATGATGTCTCTTACCGATTTTCCGCTATCATTTTGGGGCTATGCTTTAGAGACTGCCGCATTCACTTTAAATAGGGCTCCGTCGAAATCCGTTGAGACGACACCGTATGAATTATGGTTTGGGAAGAAACCTAAGCTGTCATTTCTAAAAGTTTGGGGATGCGATGCTTATGTCAAGAAACTTCAACCTAAAAAGCTCGAACCCAAGTCGGAAAAATGCGTCTTCATAGGATACCCTAAAGAAACTATTGGTTATACCTTCTACCTCAGATCCGAAGGCAAGATCTTTGTTGCCAAGAACGGATCCTTTCTAGAGAAAGAGTTTCTCTCGAAAGAAGTAAGTGGGAGGAAAGTAGAACTTGATGAAGTATTACCTCTTGAACCGGAAAGTGGTGCAACACAGGAAAATGTTCCTGAGGTGCCTGCATCGACTAGAGAGGAAGTTAATGATGATGATCATGAAACGTCAGATCAAGTTGCTACTGAACTTCGAAGGTCCACAAGGACACGTTCCGCACCAGAGTGGTACGACAACCCTGTCTTGGAAATCATGTTGTTAGACAACGTTGAACCTTCGAACTATGAAGAAGTGATGGCGGGCTCGGATTCCGACAAATGGCTGGAAGCCATGAAATCTGAGATAGGATCCATGTATGAAAACGAAGTATGGACTTTGATTGGCTTGCCCGTTGATCGGCGAGCCATAGAAAATAAATGGATCTTTAAGAAGAAGACAGACGCGGATGGTAATGTGACCATCTATAAAGCTCGGCTTGTCGCTAAGGGTTATCGACAAGTTCAAGGGGTTGACTACGATGAGACTTTCTCACCCGTAGAGAAGCTGAAGTCCGTCCGAATCATGTTAGCAATTGTCGCATTCTATGATTATGAGATATGGCAAATGGACGTCAAAACGGCATTCCTTAATGGTTTCTTTAAGGAAGAATTGTATATGATGCAGCCGGAAGGTTTTGTTGATCCTAAGAATGCTGACAAGGTGTGCAGGCTCCAACGCTCGATTTATGGGCTGGTGCAAGCATCTCGGAGTTGGAACATTCGCTTTGATGAGATGATCAAAGCGTTTGGGTTTATGCAGACTTATGGAGAAGCCTGCATTTACAAGAAAGTGAGTGGGAGCTCTGTAGCATTTCTCATATTGTATGTGGATGACATACTGTTGATGGGAAATGATATAGAATTCTTGGAAAGCATAAAGGCCTATTTGAACAAGTGTTTTTCAATGAAGGACCTTGGAGAAGCTGCTTATATATTAGGCATCAAGATCTATAGAGATAGATCGAGACGCCTCATTGGTCTTTCATAGAGTACGTACCTTGACAAGATATTGAAGAAGTTCAAAATGGATCAGTCAAAGAAGGGGTTCTTGCCTGTATTGCAAGGTACGAGATTGAGCTTGGCTCAATGCCCGACCACGGCAGAAGATAGATAAAAGATGAGTGTCGTCCCCTATGCCTCGGCCATAGGGTCTATCATGTATGCTATGCTGTGTACCAGACCAGATGTAAACCTTGCCGTGAGTTTGGTAGGAAGGTACCAAAGTAATCCCGGCATGGAACACTGGACAGCGGTCAAGAATATCCTGAAGTACCTGAAAAGGATCAAGGAAATGTTTCTCGTTTATGGAGGTGACGAAGAGCTCGTCGTAAAGGGTTACGTCGATGCTAGCTTTGACACAGATCTGGATGACTCTAAGTCACAAACCGGATACGTGTATATTTTGAATGGTGGGGCAGTAAGCTGGTGCAGTTGCAAGCAAAGCATTGTGGCGGGATCTACATGTGAAGCGGAGTACATGGCAGCCTCGGAGGCAGCACACGAAGCAGTCTGGGTGAAGGAGTTCATTACCAACCTAGGAGTCATACCCAATGCGTCGGGCCCGATGACTCTCTTTTGTGACAACACTGGAGCTATTGCCCTTGCCAAGGAGCCCAGGTTTCACAGGAAGACCAGGCATATCAAGCGTCGCTTCAACTCCATTCGTGAAAGTGTTCAAAATGGAGACATAGAGATTTGTAAAGTACATAAGGACCTAAATGTAGCAGATCCGTTGACTAAACCTCTCCCTAGAGCAAAACATGATCAACACCAGAATTCCATGGGTGTTCGATTCATCACAACGTAACTAGATGATTGACTCTAGTGCAAGTGGGAGACTGTTGGAAATATGCCCTAGAGGCAATAATAAAATGATTATTATATTTCCTTGTTCATGATAATTGTCTATTATTCATGCTATAATTGTATTATCCGGAAATCGTAATACATGTGTGAATACATAGACCACAATGTGTCCCTAGTGAGCCTCTAGTTGACTAGCTCGTTGATCAACAGATAGTCATGGTTTCCTGGCTATGGACATGGGGATGTCATTGATAACGGGATCACATCATTAGGAGAATGATGTGATGGACAAGACCCAAACCTAAGCATAGCACAAAGATCGTGTAGTTCGTTTGCTGTAGCTTTTCTGAATGTCAAGTATCATTTCCTTAGACCATGAGATTGTGCAACTCCCGGATACCGTAGGAGTGCCTTGGGTGTGCCAAATGTCACAATGTAACTGGGTGACTATAAAGGTACATTACAGGTGTCTCCGAAAGTGTCTGTTGGGTTGGCACGAATTGAGACTGGGATTTGTCACTCCGTATGACGGAGAGGTATCTCTGGGCCCACTCGTAATGCATCATCATAATGAGCTCAATGTGATCAAGTGGTTGATCACGGGATCATGCATTACGGTACGAGTAAAGTGACTTGCCGGTAACGAGACTGAACAAGGTATTGGGATACCGACGATCGAGTCTCGGGCAAGTAACATACCGATTGACAAAGGGAATTAAATACGGGATTGATTAAGTCCTCGACATCGTGGTTCATCCGATGAGATCATCGAGGAGCATGTGGGAGCCAACATGGGTATCCATATCCCGCTGTTGGTTATTGACCGGAGAGTCGTCTCGGTCATGTCTGCTTGTCTCCCGAACCCGTAGGGTATACACACTTAAGGTTCGGTGACGCTAGGGTTGTAGAGATATGAGTATGCAGTAATCCGAAAGTTGTTCGGAGTCCCGGATGAGATCCTGGACATCACGAGGAGTTCCGGAATGGTCCGGAGGTGAAGAATTATATATAGAAAGTGTAGTTTCGGCCATCGGGAAAGATTCGGGGTCATCGGTATTGTATCGGGACCACCGGATGGGTCCCGGGGGTCCACAGGGTGGGCCACCCATCCCGGAGGGCCCCATGGACCGAAGTGGGGAGGGGAACCAGCCCATAGTGGGCTGGTGCGCCCCCCTTGGGGCCCCCCTGCGCCTAGGGTTGGAAACCCTAGGATGGGGGGCGCCTCCACTTGCCTTGGGGGGCACTCCACCCCCCTGGCCTCCGCCCCCCTTGGGAGATCCCATCTCCAGGGCCGGCGCCCCCCCCAGGGGGGGCTATATAAAGGGGGGAGGGAGGGCAGCCGCACCTCAAGTCTTGGCGCCTCCCTCTCCCCTGCTACACCTCTCCCTCTCGCAGAAGCTCGGCGAAGCCCTGCTGCGATCACTGCTGCATCCACCACCATGCCGTCGTGCTGCTGGATCTTCATCAACCTCTCCTTCCCCCTTGCTGGATCAAGAAGGAGGTGACGTCATCCGCTCCATATGTGTGTTGAACGCGGAGGTGACGTCCGTTCGGCACTTGGTCATCGGTGATTTGGATCACGGCGAGTACGACTCCATCATCCCCGTTCTCTTGATCGCTTCGCTCGCGATCTACAAGGGTATGTAGATGCACTCTCCTCTCGTTGCTAGTTGACTCCATAGATTGATCTTGGTGAAACATAGGAATTTTTTTTGTTTTCTGCTACGATCCCCAACAGGAGCCTTGCAAGAGAAGTAGGAGCTGCGCTGAGCCTCTTCAACCTGCTAAGGTAAGTCACTTTATGCAACTCAACAGTTCAATTCCTTGTTTGTTTCAGGCATAGTTAATTTTCTCTTTTCAATTGCTTTATTTGTCCTCAGTTAATGAGATGCCCAAATAATCATGCCTGATGTTCGGTACTTGTATTACTATTAGCTGACATAATTAAAGGCCTTACCATTTAATTACTCTGTCGAAGTGTGCCTGAAGCTTTGAAGTCTATTAACCAACTATTATTGCATGAGGCTCACAATCTAGTTTACACTACGCTAATGATTGCATAGTTTTGCCTGTTGTAGTATGTTTGTATGAAACCCTCTGCTGTTCATTATGCTCCCTAAGACTTTAATTGAGGCACAGAATGACCAACTGCTTGCTTACTTATACGCAATATGTTGTCTAAATTTGTAACTTGTCTGTGTTTTCGATTGGGCCCCAACATCAGGTGAGCTAAGAGGGATTTCTGTATGCATGCTGCACAGACTATCTTTTTTATAATTTTTAAAATATCACCTGCTTATGCTTCATGACGTGTAACATTTTTTTAAAGTGACGTGTAACATTATTGTTAGTCCTATTTTGCCATGTAGTACAAAATAGTGTCTTGTTCGCTTCACTGTTGTAACTATATTTTTGCCCTAGTCATGTGTACTTACAGAAACATTTCAGGATGAAGTGACATCAACACAAAGATCTGCGAGCAGTGCGGCATGGCCGTTACCGAATGATTATGGATTGGAATTGGAATGTGCTGATGTTCTCGAGTATCAACTAGAGGTGGCAAGACAACGTGTACATGATTGTCAACATATAATCAACAAGTTGAGACTGGACATGCAGGTATTAGATGCAGGAGTCAAAAAATGAAACAAGACACTGAGGTAACCATGAAGGAATTGGAGATTTTGCAGACTGAAATTTGTGCTATCTGAATCTGGCCAATCCTATTTTCTGAAGAGATTATAGTTCAAATGGAGTTAAGTTGATGCACGCCATGATGTGTGAGCTGTATTTGCCCAGTGTATGTAATTTGTTGTTTCTGTATGCTTTATTAGCACCTGTGCCGAACCATAATGCCCAGTGGGTATAATCGGCTGTAATTTCTTTATTGTATAGTGTAGGATTATTCTACATTTCTATGCCTTGATCTCTTTGTTGTATAGTGTATACTTTTTAGAGGTGATAGTATTGAGTAGGATAATTCTTTGAATATGCTATATCGTTCAAACGGGGGCCAACTCGCCCGACCATGGCCCTTCATGGGCCATCGGATCCATGGGCCTTCTACGTCTCGTAGGATCCATGGGCCTTCTACGTCTCGTAGGATCCATGGGCCTTCTACGTCTCGTAGGATCCATGGGCCGCCGACTCATTTGTGGGTCTTGTACGGGCCTTTAATGGGCCGTAGATGGGCCTTTAATGGAAATCGTACGTTTTATGGGCTGACCATAACGGGCCGTTAATAGGACGTATTTGGTGATGCTATGAAAATGGCCCAACGGACTAACGGTCCACAAACGGCTGACTGTAACAACGGGCTGAATTTGGCCCACAAGCAGAAAATGACAGTAACGGGCCGTAAGTAACCGAATGCTGCAAATGAGCCCAAGAATAAATGGGCCCTCAGAAGGCCGAAAGTTAAGTTGGGCTGGAAACGGCCCAACGGAATAACGGGTCGTTAATGGGTATAAAGTGATACACTGTTCATTACGGGCCAGTTTCACCACGGGCCGTTAATGGGTGTAAAGTAATACACTGTTCATTACAGGCCAGTTTCAGCACGGGCCGCTAATGGGCCAAGAGTTACAAAGGGCCTCATATGGGCCGAAAGACGTCATGGGCTATACATGGGCCAGAAGTGAAAACGGGCTGGAATCATATTGGATGGCCTAGATGGCGCTACTGGGCCTAATTCGGATAGGGTGTAATGGGCCTTGGGTTAGCGGGTTGTAAATGGGATATATGCGAACAGGCAATTAACAGGCTTTCCATGGGCCAGCCCGCCAGCTTTTGACCAAGTCAAATGGGCCGGCCTTTTCACAGGAATGGGTCACTATTGGGTCATGCCACGTGTCGACGTGTCATAGGCGCCTTCTGTCCAGTGAGTGGATGACATCTGTCCCAACGATGAGCTGACATGTGTTTCCTCTAGCCAATGATGATTCTACACGTGGAAAATCCCCATTGGTCAGGGCTGTTAACGGGTTATCGGATCCAAAACCCGACCCGATAGCTTAATGGCATTCCGTTACGGTGGATGCCATGTGTCGGTCACCCTTGACGAAAGCACTTCTATGACGCGCGATTTATCGTCATGGAAGTGGACACTTTTGTGATGATAATTTTGGTAATGTCATGGAACACTTCTATGACAGCACAGGTATGACTATCTTGATTCTGTCATAAATTTGTCATGGATGTACACGCATGACAAAAAACGCGACCTACTGTGACAAACACGTATCATCACGGAAGTGTATTTTTTTTGTAGTGATAAACACAAAGTTTAAGGTCGACTCCCACTTCTTCAATGTATAACCTTCCATTCACCTCTCGCTTTTTGAAAATGACATTAGTTGTTGAAAGTTTTACCTGGTGCAATACCAGATAAGTATGACCCATGAAATCTTTCGGGTTCACACAGAGTAAGGAAGGCATAGGTTTAACCCATCGGGGCATCTTATGAACACATACCACAAACTTCGGAGTAAATAACACAAGCTCGATAGTAGAGCATGCTTGAGAAAGTAGAGGATACAATTTACCAAAGGCATTATGTATCCAAAGAAAGGCTCACAAGCTTATTGAATATGAAGGGCGTTGTTGGATAAAATCCGACGAAGGGTCTGGTGGTCCACAAGGGACCCGATGTGAGCATCAGTACTCAACCATAGGAAGAAAGAATGAAAGGAGATCAGATTATAGAAACAACTAACTAACTCAAAGCTCAAATGCAAAGGAATTATGAATTCCAATACAAGGGATCAGAAGTAATGCTCTGATTAGAGATGGATAAGTTGAATAGCCTTAGGGGTACAATCGATGGCAATTTGATTGGTCGAGATCCAGCTCATGTTTAAAATGTCGTTTGAGCCAGAAGGATGAATTCTAGGATCTGATTGAGGATGGAAAGCATTCGCAAAATATTGAATGAAGGACTCGAAATGACAGTGACAAAGGATGTCAACGGAGATTGCTAGAAATATGGAACTAACCATAGTGCCGAAAGGCAAGGAATTCAGGAGCAATAGGCTACTGAGGATTTTCAGAAAACAAAATAATATTTTGAAGACTTTTATGAAATACATGAATCAACTGGGATGAGAGGATACTCAATAAGTGCAATAAATTATCCATAGGGGTAGCCAGGTGGGAAAGAACTGCAAGGCAGTAGGCTCAAAGTATTCTCCGAACAATAGAGAGAATTTTGGGGTATATCGTAATAACAAGATCAACTGGGAATAAAAGTAAGAACGACATGTGTAAGTATTTATCCATAGGGATATTTCGGTGGTAGGGAATTACAAAAGCAACAAGAACAAGATCTCGAGTGAACACTAGAGAGTATCTTCTGAATCTTCTGGTGCAGCAAGCGATCATCTGGACTAAAGAGGCTCTCCAGGATAAAGTATTTTCGAGAACCTAGAGTCAGAGTTAGTAAAATCGTTTAACCCGAATAGAAGAGAGATTAGAGTCCCACAGTATAGGTCGAGGAATGAAAGATCCTAATACCACCCAATGGCGACGTGGGACCGTAAGACACATAGCCATGTTAGTAAAAAGTTTTGCAATGTCTAGACTCAACTTCGGCCAAGGAGTGTGGAAGGGGATTCCTACAGGCAGTCGGCTCTGATACCAACTTGTGACGCCCCCGATTCAATCGTACACTAATCATACACGCAAACGTGTACGATCAAGATCAGGGACTCACAGGAAGATATCACAACACAACTCTACAAATAAAATAAGTCATATAGGCATCATATTACAAGCCAGGGGCCTCGAGGGCTCAAATACAAGAGCTCGATCATAGACGAGTCAGTGGAAGCAACAATATTTGAGTACATACATAAGTTAAACAAGTTTTCCTTAAGAAGGCTAGCACAAACTGGGATACAGATCGAAAGAGGCGCAGGCCTCCTGCCTGGGATCCTCCTAAACTACTCCTGGTCGTTGTCAGCGGCCTGCACGTAGTAGTAGGCACCTCTAGTGTAGTAGGAGTCATCGTCGATGGTGGCATCTGGCTCCTGGACTCCATCATTTGGTCGTAACAATCGGGTATAGAAAGGGGGAAAAGGGGGAGCAAAGCAACCGTGAGTACTCATCCAAAGTACTCGCAAGCAAGGAGCTACACTACATATGTATGCATTGGTATCAAATGGAAAAGGGGGTAGCATATGTGGACTGAACTGCAGAATGCCGGAATAAGAGGGGGATAGCTAGTCCTATCGAAGACTACGCTTCTGGCCATCTCCATCTTGCAGCATGTAGAAGAGAGTAGATGGTAAGTTCACCAATGTATCATCGCATAGCATAATCCTACCCGGTGATCTTCCCCTCGTCACCCTGTGAGAGAGTGATCACCGGTTGTATCTGGCACTTGGAAGGGTGTGTTTTATTAAGTATCCGGTTCTAGTTGTCATAAGGTCAAGGTAAAACTCCAAGTCGTCTTGTTACCGTAGATCACGGCTATTCGAATAGATTAACTTCCCTTCAGGGGTGCACCACATTTCCCAACACGCTCAATCCCCTTTGGCCGGACACACTTTCCTGGGTCATGCCCGGCCTCGGAAGATCAACACATCGCAACCCTACCTAGGCACAATAGAGAGGTCAGCACGCTGGTCTAAATCCTATGGCGCAGGGGTCTGGGCCCATCGCCCATTGCACACCTGCATGTTGCGTACGCGGCCGGCGAGCAGACCTAGCCTCCCTTATACAAGAGCAGGTGTTCCAGTCCAACCCGGCGCGCACCGCTCAGTCGCTGACGTCACGAAGGCTTCGGCTGATACCACGACGTCGAGTGCCCATAACTATTCCTACGTAGTTGGTTAGTGCGTATAGGCCAGTGGCCAGACTCAGATCAAATACCCAGATCTCGTTAAAGCCTGTTATTTTGAAATAACCGCGGACGCCGACCAGGGCCAGGCCCACCTCTCTCCTAGGCGGTCTCAACCTGCCCTGTCGCTCCGCCACAAAGGTTCACTCAGAGGGTCGTCCGGACAAACGTCCTTTCGGACCCAATCCGTGAATCACTCACGGGTACTCTACGAGCCGACCCGTCTTTAGTCATCACAAGTATAATATATGTATAAGTATATACCCGTGATCACCTCCCGAGTGATCATGGCCCAATAGTATAGCATGGCAGACAGACAAGAATGTAGGGTCACTGACAAGTAGGGGGTGTGGGCTGGTTTTAGCCAGATGGTCCAAGTGGCCCGGTGGGATAGGTTTTATTTTTCTATTTTTAATCTAACTTTCATACTTTGTATTTTATTTGAGCTACTAAAAGAGTTTTATTTAATACAAAACTTGGCACAAAAGTAAAGCGCAATATTCTGGGTTGCTACAAAAAGTTTCAAAGCATTTGGGAGTGTTCAACTATTTTTAAAAATTAAAAAGGTCAAATAATTAGCTATTGGACCAGTGTTATAATTTTCATGGGTATTTCAAACATTCCATAATGTTTGTTTAATGCATGAAAATTATATAGCAAAAGTTTTCAACCTAAGGAACATTTTTAAATTACTATTTTATAAAAAATATTATTTGACTTGGCATCTGAATCTGGATTTGAGTTTGGTTTGAATCAAATTGAGGATTAGCAAATGATTATGATTTCATGGCGTCATTAGGCATGGGATT
The DNA here is from genome assembly GCF_002162155.2 of Triticum dicoccoides. Lineage (NCBI taxonomy): Eukaryota > Viridiplantae > Streptophyta > Magnoliopsida > Poales > Poaceae > Triticum > Triticum dicoccoides. Next base: position 533,968,071 of record NC_041388.1, read on the forward strand.
ACTGTAGCAAGATTCTCGGGGTATTACAAGGGGGCATCGATCACGGAGGGCTTCTACATCAGCACCATAGCCCTTCCGATGAAGTGTGAGTAGTTTACCTCAGACCTACGGGTCCATAGTTATTAGCTAGATGGCTAATTCTCTCTTTTCGGATCTCAATACAAAGTTCTCCCCCTCTCTTGTGGAGATCTATTCGATGTAATCTTCTTTTACGGTGTGTTTGTTGAGACCGATGAATTGTGGGTTTATGATCAAGTTTATCTATGAACAATATTTGAATCTTCTCTGAATTCTTTTATGTATTATTGGTTATCTTTGCAAGTCTCTTCGAATTATCAGTTTGGTTTGGCCTACTAGATTGATCTTTCTTGCAATGGGAGAAGTGCTTAGCTTTGGGTTCAATCTTGCGGTGTCCTTTCCCGGTGACAGTAGGGGCAGCAAGGCACGTATTGTATTGTTGCCATCGAGGATAACAAGATGGGGTTTATTTCACATTGCTTGAGTTTATCCCTCTACATCATGTCATCTTGCTTAAAGTGTTACTCTGTTCTCTTGAACTTAATACTCTAGATGCATGCTGGATAGCGGTCGATGTGTAGAGTAATAGTAGTAGATGCAGGCAGGAGTCGGTCTACTTGTCTCGGACGTGATGCCTATATACATGATCATACCTAGATATTCTCATAATTATGCTCAATTCTGTCAATTGCTCAACAGTAATTTGTTTACCCGCCGCGAATACTTATGCTCTCGAGAGAAGCCACTAGTGAAACCTATGGTCCCCGGGTCTATCTTCCATCATATTAATCTTCCAATACTTAGTTATTTTTATTGCCTTTTATTTTACTTTGCATCTTTATCATAAAAATAGCAAAAATATTATCTTATCATATCTATCAGATCTCACTCTCGTAAGTGACCGTGTAGGGATTGACAACCCCTTATCACGTTGGTTGCAAGGATTTATTTGTTTGTGTAGGTACGAGGGACTCGTGCATGGCCTCCTACTGGATTGATACCTTGGTTCTCAAAAACCGAGGGAAATACTTACGCTACTCTGTTGCATCACCCTTTCCTCTTCAAGGGAAAACCAACGCAAGTGCTCAAGAGGTAGCAAGGTGCCACTTTATGGTTAATGAAGGTATTGTCTTGGGGCATAAAATTTCTGAAAGAGGTATTGAAGTTGACAAAGCTAAAGTTGATGCTATTGAAAAGATGTCGTGCCCCAAGGACATCAAAGGTATAAGAAGTTTCCTTGGTCATGCCGGTTTTTATAGGAGGTTCATTAAGGACTTCTCAAAAATTTCCCGACCTCTGACTAACCTATTAAAAAAAGATATTCCTTGTGTCTTTGATGATGATTGTGTAGAAGCATTTGAAATACTTGAGAAAGCCTTGATTTATGCACCTATTGTTCAGCCACTTGATTGGAATTTACCCTTTGAAATCATGTGTGATGCTAGTGACTATGCTGTAGGTGTTGTTCTAGGGCAAAGAGTTGATAAAAAATTAAATGTTATTCAATATGCTAGTAAGACTCTAGACAATGCCCAGAGAAATTATGCTACTACTGAAAAGTAATTCTTAGCAGTTGTATTTGCTTGTGATAAGTTTAGACCTTATATTGTTGATTCTAAAGTAACTATTCACACCGATCATGCTGCTATTAAATATTTTATGGAAAAGAAAGATGCTAAACCTAGACTTATTAGATGGGTTCTCTTGCTTCAAGAATTTGATTTGCATATTATTTGATTTGCATATTATCCTTTTAACATGATAAAAGATGCTCAACTATGATTTCAAACTTGTCGGTGAGAAGAGTCTTTTTGACATTATATCACTTGATGAATGGAGAACCCAGGCCTATGAGAATGCCAAGCTGTTTAAGGAAAAAGTTAAAAGATGGCAAGACAAAAGGATACAAAAACGTGAGTTTAATGTAGGTGCTTATGTATTGTTATACAACTCTCATTTAAGATTTTTTGCAGGCAAACTCCTCTCTAAATGGGAAGGTCCTTACATTATCGAGGAGGTCTATTGTTCCGGTGCCATAAAAATCAACAACTTCAAAGGCACAAATCCGAAGGTGGTGAACGGTCAAAGAATCAAACATTATATCTCAGGTAATCCCATAAATGTTGAAACTAATATTGTTGAAACCGTAACCCCGGAGGAATACATAAGAGAAACTTTCTAGGACGTTTTAGACTCCGAAAAGGAATAGGTATGTGGTACGGTAAGTAAACCGACTCCAAAACAGTTCTAATGGCAATTTTTCTCCGTTTTGGAATATTTAAGAAAATAGGAAAATAAGAAGCAGTCCAGAAAGGACACGAGGCTTCCACGAGAGTGGAGGGCGCGCCCCTTTGCCTCGTGGGCACCTCGTGTGCTCCCCGAACTCCGTTTTCTTGCATGATACTTCTTATGGTCGGTAAAAATTCATTATATAATCTCCCGAAGGTTTTGACCACTGTATCACACAAAAATCCTCTGTCTTTGTTTCGAGCTGTTTCTGCTGCAGATTAGAGCAATATGTCATCCCAAGATTCGAAGGGAGAAAGCTATGTGGCTGATTACCTTGCAGATCATAAAGTCTACAGGGACTTGGAGCATTGTGGTTGGACCACGGAGGAAGAATAAGACTATGAGCCTAGGGGAAAGGAGGAGACGAGCTCAGGTGAAGATGAAGTCCCATTACCTCAACCTGGGGACATGCATGTGGAGTTCAAAAAGTCACGCCTCCCCGATAGAGCAAAGAAACCTAAGATCGAGTTTATCCCTTTTCGTCTCTTGCAGGAGAACAAACAAGAACTATGCAAAAAGGTATTAATCCTTGAGCGGGAGATCGAGGACCTAAGGGAGCAAAATTTTATCCTCAAGCGCAAATTAAGGAAGAATCATACATCATCAACAACTCCATCTCCTTCACCGGCAAAAAGAGATATAATCACATGGGTATGGGCACTCCCCTTGGCAACTGCCAAGCTTGGGGGAGTGCCCCGGTATCGTATCACCATCACTTTTATCTTTACCGTTTTTCTTAGTTTGATCCTTTTGATAATATCTTGATCTAGTAGAATAAAGTTTTAGTATGATCTAGTTGTGAGTTTTGCTTTATGATCTTCCTATGTAATCGAGTCCATGAGCTATATATAATAAAAAAAGATTAGTGTTGAGTCAAGGGCTTGATTATTTTCCTATGATCTTGAGGGAATAGAATAAAAGAGAATAAATAAAAAGAAATAAAGAGATCATATGGATCTTGTGGAGAGTAATGACTTCACATATAAATAGTATTATGAATAAAAGTTGTTGAGAGTTGACAAACATAGTTTTGGTCATCATTGCAATTAATAGGAAGTAATAAAGAAAGAGAGGTTTTCACATATAAATATACTATCTTGGACATCTTTTATAATTGTGAGCACTCATTAAAGTATGATATGCTAAAGAGTTGACGTTGGACAAGGTAATGGGTTATGCTTTCTTACATATGAGATAAATTATATTGTCATGGATCATCCAACATGTTGAGCTTGCCTTTCCCTCTCTTGCTAGCCAATTTCTTTGCACCAAGTAGAGATACTACTTGTGCTTCCAAATATCCCTAAACCCAGTTTTGCCATGAGAGTCCACCATATCTACCTATGGATTGAGTAAGATCCATCAAGTAAGTTGTCATCGTTGCAAGCAATAAGAATTGCTCTCTAAATATGTATGACTTATTAGTCTGGAGAAAATAAGCTTTATACGATCTTGTGATGTGGAAGAAATAAAAGCGACGGACTGCATAATAAAGGTCCATATCACAAGTGGCAATATAAAGTGACATTCCTTCGCATTAAGATTTCGTGCATCCAACCATAAAGCACATGACAACCTCTGCTTCCCTCTGCGAAGAGCCTATCTTTTATTCTTGTCTTATACTTAATGCAAAGAGTCATGGTGATATTCACCTTTCCTTTTTACATTTTATCCTTTGGCAAGCACAATGTGTTGGAAAGATCCTGATATATATGGCTAATTGGATGTGGGTTTTCATGAACTATTATTGTTGACATTACCCTTGAGGTAAAATGTTGGGAGGCAAAACTATAAGCCCCTATCTTTCTCTGTGTCCGATTAAAACTTCATAACCATAAATATCGCGTGAGTGTTAGAAATTGTGAAAGACTAAAAGATGGGTGAGTATATGGACTTGCTGAGAAGCTCTTATATTGACTCTTTCCTATGTTATGATAAATTGCAATTGCTTCAGCGACTGAGATTATAGTTTGTTAGTTTTCAGTGAAGTTTCTGATTCATACTTGAGTATGTGATTGAATTGTTACTTTAGCATAAGAGATCATATGACAATATATATTTATGTTGTTGTTCTAAGAATGATCATGATGCCCTCATGTCCGTATTTTATTTTTATCGACACCTCTATCTCTAAACATGTGGACATATTTTTCGACATCGGCTTTCGCTTGAGGACAAGCGAGGTCTAAGCTTGGGCGAGTTGATACGTCCATTTTGCATCATGCTTTTATATCGATATTTATTGCATTATGGGCTATTACTACACATTATGTCACAATACTTATACCTATTCTATCTTATTTTACAAGGTTTACATGAAGAGGGGGAATGTCGGCAGCTAGAATTCTGGGCTGGAAAAGGAGCAAATATTAGAGGCATATTCTTCACAGCTCCAAAAGACATGAAACTTCACGGAAGTTATTTTTGGAATAAATAAAAATATTGGCGAAAGAATCCACCAGCGGGGGCCCACACCCTGTCCATGAGGGTGGGGGCACGCCCTACCCCCCTGGGTGCGCCCCCTGCCTTGTGGGCCCCCTGGCAGGCCTCCGGTGCCCATCTTCTGCTATATGAAGTCTTTCGTCGAGGAAAAAATCATAAGCAAGCTTTCGGAAAGAAACTCCACCGCCACGAGGCGGAACCAATCTAGGGCTCCGGCGGAGCTGTTCTACTGGGGAAACTTCCCTCCGGGAGGGGGAAATCATCACCATCATCACCAACGATCCTCTCATCGGGAGGGGGTCAATCTCCATCAACATCTTCACCAGCATCATCTCATCTCAAACCCTAGTTCATCTCTTGTATCCAATCTTTGTATCCAAACCTCAGATTGGTACCTGTGGGTTGCTAGTAGTGTTGATTACTCCTTGTAGTTGATGCTAGTTAGTTTACTTGGTGGAAGATCATATGTTCAGATCCATTATGCATATTAATACCCCTCTGATTATGAACATGAATATGCTTTGTGAGTAGTTACATTTGTTCCCGAGGACATGGGAGAAGTCTTGCTATAAGTAGTCATGTGAATTTGGTATTCATTCATATTTTGATAAGATGTATGTTGTCATCCCTCTAGTGGTGTCATGTGAACGTCGACTACATGACACTTCACCATTGTTTGGGACTAGAGGGAGGCATTGGGAAGTAATAAGTAGATGATGGGTTGCTATAGTGACAGAAGTTTAACCCTAGTTTATGTGTTGCTTCGTAAGGGGCTGATTTGGATCCATATGTTTCATGCTATGGTTAGGTTTACCTTAATACTTCTGTTGTAGTTGTGGATGCTTGCAATGGGGGTTAATCATAAGTGGGATGCTTGTCCAAGTAAGGACATTACCCAAGCACCGGTCCACCCACATATCAAATTATCAAAGTACCGAACGCGAATCATATGAATGTGATGAAAACTAGCTTGATGATAATTCCCATATGTCCTCGGGAGCGCTTTCCTTCATATAAGAGTTTGTCCAGGCTTGTCCTTTGCTACAAAAAGGACTAGGCCATTTGGATGCACCTTATTTAGTTTTATTACTTGCTACTCGTTACAAATTACCTTATCACAAAACTATCTGTTACCGATAATTTCAGTGCTTGCAGAGAATACCTTACTGAAAATTGCTTATCATTTCCTTCTGCACCTCGTTGGGTTCGCACTCTTACTTATCGAAAAGGCTACAATAGATCCCCTACACTTGTGGGTCATCACTCCTCTCCTCCACCACTTGGCCCATGAGGCCCAATACTTCTGCCCCGTATTTCCGTAACTCCCGGTAGTCCAAAAAATACCTGAATCACTCGGAACCTTTCCGATGTCCGAATATAGTCGTCCAATATAGCGATCTTTACATCTCGAACATTTTGAGACTCCTCGTCATGTCCCTGATCTCATCCGGGACTCCGAACTACCTTCGGTACATCAAATCACATAAACTCATAATATCGATCGTCACCGAACGTTAAGCGTGCAGACCCTACGGGTTTGAGAACTATGTAGACATGACCGAGACACGTCTCCGGTCAATAACCAATAGCGGAACCTGGATGCTCATATTGGCTCCTACATATTCTACGAAGATCTTTATCGGTCAAACAGCATAACAACATACGTTGTTCCCTTTGTCATCGGTATGTTACTTGCCCGAGATTCGATCATCGGTATCTCAATACCTAGTTCAATCTCGTTACCGGCAAGTCTCTTTACTCGTTCCGTAGTGCAACATCTCGTAACTAACTCATTAGTCACATTGCTTGCAAGGCTTATAGTGATGTGCATTACCGAGAGGGCCCAGATATACCTCTCCGACAATAGGAGTGACAAATCCTAATCTCGATCCATGGCAACTCAGCAAACACCATCGGAGACACCTATAGAGCACCTTTATAATCACCCAGTTACGTTGTGACGTTTGGTAGCACACAAAGTGTTCCTCCGGTATTCGGGAGTTGCATGATCTCATAGTCATAGGAACATGTATAGTTATGGAGAAAGCAAAAGCAACAAACTAAACGGTCATCGTGCTAAGCTAATGGATGGGTCAAGTCAATCACATCATTCTCTAATGATGTGATCCCGTTAATCAAATGACAACTCATGTCTATGGTTAGGAAACATAACCATCATTGATTCAACGAGCTAGTCAAGTAGAGGCAAACTAGTGACACTTTGTTTGTCTATGTATTCACACATGTACTAAGTTTCCGGTTAATACAATTCTAGCATGAATAATAAACATTTATCATGATATAAGGAAATATAAATAACAACTTTATTATTGCTTCTAGGGCATATTTCCTTCACATACCACGCCCGAGGGTCCTGCTTGAGGCCATAGAGGGCCTTATTGAGTCTGAAGACTTTGTCGGGATGCTTTGGATCCTCAAAACCTGGGGGTGAGCAACATATACTTCTTCCTCAAGCTTACCATTGAGGAATGCACTTTTCACATCCATTTGATATAAGATGATATTATGATGGTTAGCATAAGCAAGTAATATGTGAATAGCTTCAAGTCTAGCAACAGGTGCAAAAGTTTCATCAAAATCAATTCCTTCAACCTGTGTGTAGCCTTGAGCTACAAGTCATGCCTTATTCCTCACCATAAGGCGATTTTCATCTTGCTTGTTGCGGTAGATCCATTTTGTGCCGATGATATTGTGCTTGCAAGGGTCTGGTCGCTTGACAAGTTCCCAGACGTTGTTGAGCTCGAACTGATGTAATTCCTCTTGCATAGCTTGAATCCACTCGGGCTCCAAAAATGCTTCATCTACCTTAGTGGGCTCTGTGATAGAGACGAAAGCAAAGTGCCCACAAAAGTTAGATAAATGTGAAGCTTTTGAGCGTGTGAGAGGACTTGGTGCGTTGATGTCGCTGATGATTTTCTCAATCTATACTTCATTAGTGACGCGAGGATGAGCTGGTTAACGATGAGGAATTTGCTCAGCATTTTCTTCAGAGCCATTCTCTTCAGGTGCACCAACATGATGTTCTTCATGTTCTGGAATGATTTCTTCAGGAGATTCTTCGGTAGGAATGACATCCTCAGTAGCCTTGAACTTAATAGATTCCTCAGGAGGTATTTCATGTGTCACAGGAGGTAGGTGCTCTCTTTGCGAGCCATTAGTCTCATCGAACCGCACATCTACAGTTTTAACAACCTTGTGGTGATAGGTGTTGAAGACTATGTAGGTGTGCGAGTCCTTACCATAACCAAGCATAAAACCTTCATGTGCTTTTGGTGCAAATTTAGAACTGCGATGAGGATCTCTAATCCAGCATTTAGCACCGAAGACTTTGAAATAACTCACATTGGGTTTCTTGTCAGTGAGGAGTTCATATGAGGTCTTCCTGAAAAATTTGTGAAGATATACCCTGTTGATGATGTGGCACGCAATATCGATTGCCTCGGGCCAGAAGCAAGGAGGCGTCTTGTATTCATCAAGCATAGTGCGGGCCATCTCAACAAGAGTCATGTTCTTGCGCTCCACGACGCCATTCCGCTGAGGAGTATAAGGAGCAAATAACTCATGAGTAATACCAAGTTCATCAAGATAGTCATCAAGACCAGTGTTCTTGAACTCAGATCCATTGTCACATCTGATGTGCTTGATCTTCACACCAAAGTTGGTTGAAGCCCTCGAGGAAAATCGTTTGAAGACTTCCTGCACTTCAGTTTTGTAAGTGATGATATGCACCCATGTATAACGAGAATAGTCATCAACAATGACAAAGCCATAGAGAGATGCAGCATTGGTAAATGTGGCATAATGAGTAGGGCCAAAGAGATCCATGTGAAGCAATTCAAATGGATGAGTGGTAGTCATGATGGTCTTTGAGGGATGCTTGGCCTTGGTCATCTTTCCAGCTTCACAAGCTCCACACAAATGGTCCTTGAGGAATTTTACACCCTCGATGCCAATGACATGCCTTTTATTCGCAAGCATGTGCAAGTTCCTCATCCCAACATGACCAAGTCATTGATGCCATAGCCAGCCTTCTGAAGCTTTTGCAAGTAGACATGTAGCAGGTTGCGGTCCTGTAGAGAAATCAACAATATACAAATCTCCTCTCCTAAAGCCTTCGAAGACTTTGGAATTGTCAGCTTCCATGATCACAACACAACGATACTTGCCAAAGACGGCAACCATATCAAGATCACAAAGCATTGAGATAGACATGAGGTTGAACCCTAAGGAATCGACAAGCATGACTTTGTTCATGTGTCGATCCTTTGAGATTGCAACCTTACCTAGACCCAATACCTTGCTTTTGCCTTTGTCAGCGTAGGTGATATGCTTCAGATGCGATGGAGATAAGGGAGCGTCCATCAATAGATTCTTGTCACCAGTCATGTGATTTGTACATCCACTATTGAGGGCCCACTCAGTGGCTTTGGGCTGATCATCCTGCAGATGAATTAGTGCAACTTACGAACTCATATACTTCATTAGTGAAGAATATGACATCAACTCATCAGATCAATTTCATCAAGCCACAGAACAGATATAGGAATGTGCGGACGTGAGAAATGAAAATTCATTTCTTCATGATTAGCTTGTGTCCTTCCAAGCATTTTCAGGTCTCCAGCAAATTCTTCAAACATTTAGGTTCCTTTGGAGACCTGGCCCTGCATAAAAGATTAGTTCTTCTTCTTCACCACCCACATCTGAAGGGGTGGCAAAGAGTTCATCATTCTGCGAGTTGCATAAGAGAACGATGGCAAAGATGTCAATCCACTTCGTTTCGCATAAGAGGGGTTAGGGTAAGCATATGAGTAAGCAGAGAAATTCTTCGAGGATTTATGAACATAATGATTTGAAGAATAGTGCACATATCCATAATCCTTAGCCTTTCCCTGTGAAACGGAGGTGTTAGCACGATGATGTTCATGTGAGGACTTTGATCCTTTTGAGGAATTTGGTCCGTATGAGGACTTGGATCCATATGAAGACTTTGGTCCATATGAAGAATTTGATCTGGGGTTCCTATTCTTCACAGGTGGTGTCATGATGACATTCACCTGAAGACTTTCAAGGCACCTTTTGGGAACCTAGATTTTCTTCATAGGGAACCGTTTCTGCAGTTAGTGCCAACATATCTAGCAAATACTTCACCATTCTAATTTTTGAACAGTTTGTAATTGGAGTCAAATGACTCATCAGAAGAATATGAAGATTGACATGTAAAGCCAGATAAGGTAGATGGATCCACTGAAGGTACCTTCGCAACAACCCATGAGTTTTTGGGATACTGCTCAGGTTTCCAGTAGGTACCATCAGCATTAAGTTTCCTCTCAAAGGTAATACCCTCTTTCCTAGGGTTCCTGTTGAGGATATGCTTTTTAAGCATATCACAAAGAGCCTGATGCCCTTTGAGGCTTTTGTACATGCCTGTCATATACAATTCCTTCAGCCCTACATGGTCAGTAATACTAGTAGCATCCTTAGATGAGGAATTAGTGATAGCAGAGACATGTGAAGAATTTGCAGCAATAGAAGCATTTGAACATTCAGGTGAAGAATTAGCAGATTCACGTTTAATGCATTTCAAACATGGAGGAATAAGTTCTTCCCGAGTAGCGCTGATTTGTTGAGCAAGTAATGAATCACGCTCCTTTTGAAGATCTTCATAGCTCACTCTTAACTGCTCAAGATCTTTCTTTCTTTGAAGAAATTCATAAGAAAGCTTCTCATGGTCAGATAAGAGAGTGTTATGATGACTCTGAAGATTGTCAAACTTGGACTGAAGTCTCTGAAGATTTTCAGTCAAAATTTTCGGGCGATCCATTTCTTCACCCAACATATCATCGCTTTTGTCTAGCATGTTTTGAACCTTTTCAAGAGCCTTTTGAAGTTTCACAGCAATCTTAGCAAGTTTAGAATAGCTAGGTTTGAGATCTTCATCAAATTCATCCTCACTTGATTCAGAGGAGGGATATTTGAGTACCTTTGCACCTTTTGCCATGAAGCAATAGGTGGGAGCGTAGTCATCATCGCCGTCGTCAGTAGTGTTGGGGAGGTCCTTTTCCTCATAGTTGAAGATGGACTTGCTGACGAACGTGGTAGCGAGGGCTAGACTCGCCACACTAGAGTCTGACTCCTCAGATTCCTCCTCTTCCTCATTTTCCTTAGATTCAGCTTCAGAGTCCATTTCCTTGCCAATGAATGCCCGAGCCTTCTTGGAGCTGCTCTTCTTGTGAGTTGAAGACCTTGAAGGTTTTGATGAAGAGGACTTTGAAGATTTTTTATTCTTCTTTGAATCATTAGAAATGTAGTCCTTGTACTTCTTCTTCTTTGATTCATTTTCCCACTGAGGACAATCTTGAATGTAGTGACCGGGTTTCTTGCATTTGTAGCAAAGTCTCTTCTTGTAATCACGGGATGAGGAATCTGATCTTAAGTCATCACTTCTTAAGGATTTTCCAAAATGACCACGTCTTGAGAACTTCAATTTCCTCACGAGCATTGCTAGCTCCTGGCTCAGTTCTTCAGGATCACCAAGGCTGCTCCAGAATCTTCACCTTCAGATTCAGACACTGCCTTGGCCTTCAGAGCTCTTGATCTGCCATAGCTTGGTCCATAGAGATCTCTCTTCTCAGCAAGCTGGAACTCATGAGTGTTTAGCCTTTAGAGGATATCAGCGGGATCAAGTGACTTGTAGTCTCCTCGTTCTTGTATCATCAGTGCAAGGGTGTCAAATGAGGAATCAAGCGATCGAAGCAATTTCTTCACCACCTCGTGGTCGGTGATGTCAGAGTCACCAAGTGCTTGAAGCTCATTTGAAATGTCAATGAGGCGATTGAAGGTTTGCTGAACATTTTCATTGTCAAGTCTTTTGAAGCGGTTGAAGAGATTGCGAAGAATGTCAACTCGAGAGTCACGCTGTGTTGAGACTCCTTCATTGACCTTGGACAGCATGTCCCAGATAAGCTTTACTGTCTCCAAAGCACTCACTCTGCCATACTGCCCTTTGCTCAGATGGCCATGTATGATGTTCTTCGGTTGAGAGTCGAGTTGCTTGAATCTCTTCACATCAACAGTGTTGATGGTAGGAGTAACAGAGGGAACGCCATTTTACACAACGTATCAGAGATCGTTGTCAATTGCCTCAAGATGCATGCGCATCTTATTCTTCCAGTAGGGGTAGTCCCTCCCATCGAAGGTAGGACACCCAGCAGAAACCTTGATCATACGTGCGGTCGACATAACTAAAACTCTAGGCGGTTAAACCAAAATCACACAGAACAAGGGAGTACCTTGCTCTGATACCAATTGAAAGTGCGTTAAGTCGACTAGAGGGGGGTGAATAGGTGATTTTTATAAATTCTTCACTGAGGAATTTCAGGGTGAGGAAATTCCTGAGCGAAGAACTACTTGTAGCGGAATAAGTACTCAGATGCATACATGGCATAACATAAGCATGGACATCATGATGAATTGAAAACAAGACACGGAGTACAGAAAGCGTAAGCACATGATAAAACAGGATGAAGACAAACAGATTGAAGAAATTGAGAAAGTCTTCAGTCAAAGCCTTCAAACAGATATGAACAAGCACACAACACAGTAATGAGGAAATGAAGGGGTTGAGGAAATAGAACCAGTAAGCTTGGTGAAGACAATGATTTGGTAGACCAGTTCCAACTGTTGTGACAATTGTACGTCTGGTTAGGGCGGCTAGGTATTCAAACCTGAGGACACACAGTCCCGGACACCCAGTCCTGAACACCCAGTTCAGGCACTTAGTCCTCACCGTATTCCCCTTGAGCTAAGGTCACACACACCTCGCCCAATCACTCGTGGTAAGTCTTCAGGTGACTTCCAAACCTTCACAAACTTGGTCACCCGATGATCCACAATTTCCTCTTGGATGCTCTAGACCATGACGCCTAACCGTCTGGAGGATGCACAGTCCTCAAAGGTAACAAGCGTTGGTTCCGCGCAGGAACAATCTCTTCAGTGATGCTCAATCACTTTGGTTTGTAGGTGTTTGGTTTGGGGTTTGGGGTTTTTCCTCACTTGATGATTTCCGCTCAAAGTCCTCGGAGGATGGGATGCTCTCAATGACAAGTGTCAGTTTCTCGCGGAGTAGCCAACCAGCTAGTGGCTGTAGGGGGCGGCTATTTATAGCCTAGGGAGCAGCCCGGCATGATAAGACATAAATGCCCTTCAATGATATGACCGTTAGGTGGGTAGATATTTTGGGACAGCTGGCGCGTAGCACAACAACGGTCAAAAATTTGACTATCAAATTCCTCAGGGCTATCATGTTCCTCACCTGTAGGTAATCCGCACTGGCAAATTCCTAACTCCTCAGTCAGAACAAATTCCTCAGAGACCAGAAGAACTTCGTCTTTGTCACTGAAGAAATTGACTGAGCTGTATGAGATTTTCAATGGCTTCACTCAAAGGGATTGGTAGGTATAGGATTTTCAGATGAGCATCACTTGGAAACTTTTCCTTAGTTTTACCTCGACCCCCTTTAACAGTACAGTGTTTCCTATGACTCAAGGAAGAGAAAATGAAACTACGAAAACAAAAGTCTTCACGCTTCATGTTCCTTATATGAATAACAAGTCTTCACGGTCACATCAATTTCTTCACTTTCAAAGTCTTCAGAAAGTCTTCAGAAATCCAAAGTCTTCAGTCGAAGACATTCATTTTTTAAGGGTCGACTTTCTCTGTAAATATCAAACTCCTCATAGACTTATAGACCTGTGTACACTCACAAACGCATTAGTCCCTTAACTATAAGTCTTCAATACACCAAAATCACAAAGGGGCACTAGATGCACTTACAGCCTTGAACTTCTCCTCCCCGTTGATGACCCTCCAACAATGGGATAGGTTAAAGGACTTGCCATCATGTTTGACCTTGAAAGCCTCCAAAGCTTGGGATGCCTACAAATGGATAGCATGCAAGCATATGGGCAAATGGGTCAGTATGCAAATGGACATGCAAAACGAAATGAAGAAGAGGGCCGCATGCATACCATGTCTTGTATGCCGATGTCGCTCACGAAGCGTGCCTTGATGCTCTCAAGAGTGGCACAAAACTTGTTGCACTCTTATTGGATCACCCTCCACCGCTTTGAAATGGACATCCACCCACGCGTGCTTTGCATTTGGTACGACGCAAACTTCTTGCGCTCATGGTACTCACAGTGGACACAAATCCAAAAGGTTGATGCCTTTTGTTCGGCGCTGACCTTGGGGTATTGCCCAATGTCCCTCCAACACTCACAAAGGAGCTTGTCCTCGGCCGCCATGTATGCCATTGTCCGCTTGCTCTGGCGCTTCGGCTTCACCCCAACGGCTTCATTGGCGAGCTTGTCCTCGAACAAAGGCTCCTTGTTGATGTCCAACTCATCCTCTTCCTTGGGCCTGTAGTCCTCCGGAAACTCATGGTCCAGCGGGAAGCCGTTCAGGTCCAGGCCGACCTGATCTTGCATGAAGGCGTCGTGCATGCCAGCTTGATCAAAGCCAGGACGGCCAAGGGCCATTCACGCCGGCTGCCTCTGCACATCGCCTTCATGCCTCTTATAAAAAACGACACCATGGTGCCCCTACACATCTAGCAATTTCCCGTCTTTCGTGCCTCTTATAAAAAAAGGAAAATGAGACACAACGATATTTGTTTTTTTGAAACTATGATGATTTTTATAGCAAATTCAGAAACTATACACCCTAATGGAGAAAAATCAAAAGTATCACCCCGTCGGCCTCCTGTTGGCCGAAAAGGGACATTTCGGCCTCCTGTTGGCCGAAGAGGGACTTTTCAGCCAACCGTTGGCCAAAAAGGACTTTTCGGCCAACCCTTGGCCAAAAAGCACTTTTCGGCCAACAGTTGGCCAAAGAGTCCCTCTTCGGCCAACACCTGCTCTACTGTTTAAAAAAATTCATATCAAATAGGATTTTTAGTATTTTAATTTGATTCTTTTTGCATTAGATTAGAAATTTTATGAAGTTTCTGTAGATATCAAGTTTGACTAGATTTGAAAGTTTGAATTTAATTTTTTCATGAATTTGCTCAAATAACTAGATTGCCTATAATTTGAGTTAGGAGTATTTTTTAAGATGATTCTTTTTGCTACTGGTTCTTTGTGAATTTGTTTATCAGTAGTAATTAATTGGCGAATTTTATAATTATTTAAAATTAGGTTTTTATGAAAACAGTTCTGTTTTACTGTTTGTTAGGTTTTATGCTATTTCTTTTAATTTTAATTGCTTTAATTTTTTTTCTTTAGTTTTTTGACATATTCTTTTTGTTTCGTTTTAGTTATCAGTAGCTATTTTATTTTTAGTATTTTTTAGTATTTTATTTCTTTTATCCTACTAGAAAACTTGTTTTGAGCTTCATAGGAGTTTATATTTAAATGTGCCTTGTAAATCCTATACAACCATTGCCGTTTTATACATGAAAAAAATACTTTCCCGCAATCTTTTTCCCTTCATTTTCTTTGCCGCCATTTTATTTCCCGCCATTCTCTCCCGCCACACTAAGGAGTGCTGCATCGACGGAGGATGACGATGATGCCTTCATGTGGAGTGTGAAACACTGTGTGAGAGAAGTCATAAGTGTGAAACACTCTCCGATGATGATGACGAAGCTGCAAACACTTATGACTTCTCTCAGACAGTGTTTCACACTCCACCAGCAGCACCGACGCAGGAGACACAGACCGTGTCAGACGATGTTATCTACGATCGTGGACACCATGAGGCTCGTTTTATAAGTTGAGAAGTGAAGATGGCGAGAAAGAAGATGGCGGGAAAGAAGATGGCGGGAGAGAATGGCGGGAAAGAAAATGGAGGGAGAGAATGACGTAAAAGCCTAATTTTAAATAATCCTAAAATTCACCTATTAATTACTACTGATAAACAAAGTCACAAAGAACCAGTAGCAAAAAGAATAATCTAAAACGAATACTCCTAGCTCAAATTATAGGCAATCTAGTGATTTGAGAAAATTCATGAAAATTCAACTTCAAACTTCCAAATCTAGTCAAACTTGATATCTACAGAAATTTCATAAAATTTCTAATCTAATGCAAAAAGAATCAAATTAAAATACTAAAAATCCTATTTGATATGAATTTTTTAAAAAGTAGAGCAGGTGTTGGCTGAAGAGGGATTCTTTGGCCAACTGTTGGCCAAAAAGTACTTTCCTTTTTGGCCAACTGTTGGGAGGCCGAAAAGTCCCCTTTCGGCCAACAAGAGGCCAACGGGGTGATACTTTTGATTTTTCTCCATTAGGGTGTATAGTTTCCGAATTTGCTATAAAAATCACCATAGTTTTAAAAAAAATCACGATATTTGAGGTTAGATTATTTGCCTCGTGGGCCCGACAAGCCAGCGACCACGGTTTACCACGGCGCGACGCAAGGAGCCGAGCGGGCCCACGTTGCAGCCAAGACGGGGGCGATCGGTCGGTCCCCCCTTTGACAAGGAAATTTCTCCGTCGGAGAGGGAGCACGGGGAAGAGACGGATAGAGATGGGAGAGGCATCGCCGGAGTCCAGCGGCGCGGCGGCCGGAGGGCCGTCTATGCCGGGGCCGCCGAGGAAGGGGAAGTCGTGCAAGGGCTGCCTCTACTACTCGTCGGTGCTCAAATCCCGGGGATACAACCCCATCTGCGTGGGGATCCCTCGCTCCATCCCCCAAGGTCCGGAACCCTAATCCCTCATAGCACCCCGCGAATTCATCATGTGTTCGTGCGATATGCGTTTTTAGTCGGGAGCAAATTATCGCAGTCAAATTTGTTTGCTTTTTTTCTGGGTGGCGTAGTACGCTGGATCGGAAGATCTCACGGAACCGTTGATTGATTGTTTGTTTGATGTGGCAGTCCCGGGCTTCGTCGTGGAAGAGCCTAGGGAGGAGGCCGCGGCGCAGGGCCATGATCTGAGACAGTTCAAATACGCCTGCGCCGGTTACTCCATGTTCGTCGACGACAGAGACGCCAAAAGCGGCGAGAATGACGCCAAGGCGCTGTTGCCGTATTGCCAGGGCCTCGAGGTTGGTTCTCATCTCATCGTTGCTGTTGCAGACTATGAAATTTTCAGTTGATGTTATTTGGCACCGTGGCTGGCCGCTTGCTTATGGATTATATATGTTTCTGTTATTGCTCATAACCTCATATGTAGGCAATGAATGTGAATCGCAACACATGGTCACAGAAATTTCCAAAATTGTCAATTTAGCAGATGCTGGTCATATTGTCCTGCAATTCTAGTCAATTATATGATCTTTGTATTTTGCGCTCATACAATTCTCAATAGAGTTTTGACCTTACCTAAAAAAAAGATTAGTTTTTTAAAAGGAAAATCTCAGATTACCGGAAAAAGAAGACATATGATTGCAGTAATGGCCTGCAGTCGCAAGCAAGCTATGCTTGCCATTTTTCACGATTGTAAATTTTGGCAAGTATCCAAATCCTTGAGTCTGATAGGTAACCGAACACTTATACGATCTGCTGGAGCCAAAGGAATAATAAAGGAGAAAATAAAACCTAGATAACTCGATATGAAAATCGAGCAGGGGGTGTAGTAGTGATGAGAACTGACCAGAGTATAGCAATATTCGTGTTAGATTGTGAGCACTTTGGTTGGCATAAAAGATTGGGTCTGAAATCTGACTGGCGCTTCAGTGTGTTGGTATCGTCTTCTCAGCACCTAGAATCCTACTTGGATGCAAACACAACCAAAATGAATTGTAAGCTTGCCAAATTTGGCAACTGGGTTGGCCTTGATCAGTTCGAGAGGAAGGCAGAATCAGTTATGGTTTTATATTAACGATGAGATTCTGAAAGACCAGAAAGACAAGTATATGAACTGGTTTTGTACCCACCTAGTTTTGCTGCTCTTTTTCTTTTGATTCTTTCTGTTTCTTTTTTACTTGAGCTAATTCTTTACTTGCTTTCGAGTTAACTTGGTGATTGTTAAACAAGAAGGAAAATGGAAAAGTAGAAGTATGACAGTATTTATTGTTTATAGGAGATAATAATATTTTGGCTGTTAATGATGTAGAAAAGGTATGCCTTTATTAATGCTTCTGTTGCTTGATGGACTTCCTATTAGTTAGATCAAAGTGAATGATGAAAATAAGTGACATCTTCATCAAATTGCGCATGCTCACATGTAGACCTTGTCTAGTTCCTTACAAATTAGTCATCCATACCTCCTTAAGGGAATGTGGTTTCTAGTTCTGAAAAGATTAGCAAGCACCAATTCACTCATTGCCTGCATGTATGTTGCATGCCCACAAGTGCTGAATTCATTGGACTGTTGCCATCTGTTATTTTTTGTGCATACGATTTGTTTTGATTTGAACACTCAAAGCATGCATGAGTTGAAAAAATAAATGAAAATCAGTTAACCTTGCTGCCTAGTTTCCCCCTTTACTCTCTGTTGCAGCTAGCCTTTTATCTGGCAATTATCCTCATTTTTAACATTGATTATTGTGGGCTAGTTTTCTCTGCCTCTCACCACTCACCTGTAACCATTGCCAGCCCACTAGCAGAAAGTCATCCCTGTACCGAAGCATTGAATCCTGATTGTGACTACCCAAGATCTGCTATTGTGGCCATGACCTCCTCCACCAACCCGTTTGGTTCATTTTGGGCTCTGAAACAAATGCTATACATGTCGGCTTCCATCAGAATAGCTCCACTGGACGACACGTCATTCTTGTTCTATAGGCCGGCAGTAGTTGTGATGGTTTCCCAGGATCCAATAAATCCACTTAGGTTTACGTTGGCGTGATATTGTTCTATGGAAGTGGCTGGGCTGCTTTTTAGAAGTTCAGGCTGATTTTCCATTAAAAAATAAAATGGGAGAGGGG
>NC_041388.1:533987032-534007339 GCF_002162155.2 Triticum dicoccoides
GGATTGACCTTTCTAACACATATTCAAGCAGCGCAACCTGGTTCTACTTGACTAGGCCCTTTGCTCGTCAGAACTAACCGCTACTTGTGAATTATGAATAGAGTGCATAATCGTAGCAGACAGTGGAACTCTGTGGGTTAGTTCTGCGTAGACCAGACCATTAGACTATTGAGAGGTTCTGATGTAGATGGCAGACTATCCAGAGGTCTGATGTACTCCCTCCGTTTCTAAATATAAGCCCTTTTAGAGATTCCAATATAGACTACATATGGAGCAAATTGAGTGAATCTACACTCTAAAATGCGTCTATATACATCCGTATATAGTTCTTAACGAAATCTCCAAAAGGTCTTATATTTAGAAACTGAGGGAGTAGATGTCACTGCCTAGTCGGTTAAGGGTATCAGAGTGGAGTCCATCCTGATTTTAATGTGATTGTTCCGGCTGAATACATAGTCACAGAAATATGTTCACCTCATAGCATGACCTGTTAGGTTCAGGGATGCACAATTGCACATAACTTATGTTCTAGCATGCTGTGTTTGCAGATACTGAAGTAGCTTTGGATTATTTTTCTTTTAACCGTTCAATTCTTCCATGTCAACATCATCATCAGACAAGGAGATTCCTATCTTGCACCAGACCTTAAATTTGATTGTGCTGTCAACTGTCATGCACTGAATAATTCATCAGTTCCATTACACACACAAAAGATACTTGTACAATTTTCGTAGGTGATATTGGTTTGCAGCATTAACCAAAATGTTGTGAACCTAGTTCACAGTGGGGTAAACATCCATCTAAGGGTGGCCTGACATTGACTTGAACTAGAACGGCACCAACTGGTGGAGGAAGGGCAAGACCACAACAGGATTTTTCCGTCAGTAAAGAGGATACAGTTTAGCCCATATTGTAGTGACGGCCTAACTTTACTCCTAAGGAATAACCTCTAACCTATGGAAAGAGAATAACATAATGTAAGCATCCACACTAACCAAATCAGTCTGATCCGTATCTCAGGACCAACCAGACATGAAAAGGACCACATATTAACAGTAATTACGGCGAGTAGTGCCACCTTTGCTTGATGGTTGGATTTTATTGACTGATTCTGGATCAGTGAAGTGTTCGAGTGAATGCCATGGACGGAACATTTATCGGCAATGATGCATGTGATATTTAAGATGCACACCATGCAATTATTCATTTATGTACTGTACCCTTTTGGATTTGCTTATTGCCAAAGGAAAGTGAGAAATGTTCCTGCAGCTACTGGTCGACAGCAGAATGGTAGAGAGGAAATCACAAGCCGTAGAGCATGCTTCAGCACGTAATCCGAAGCCGAAGGAAGGTATGTAAAGCTTCTTCTACTTTGATGTTGCAACTACTTCGTACTATGTCACTGTTCAGTGGAACACTATAAAACCGGAATCCATGTAATACTGATGGATTATGAGTTTGCAGTTAACGTTTACTAGTTGATAACCTAGTCTCTGGTTAACTGTAAAAGTACCAAGTCTGTGCGCTGGTCAGAATCAATTTATGTTGTGCTGGTGGCAGTTGCCCATTCCTGCAGTTAAACTCTGGATATCTCCATGTATCAATTCCTGTAACATGTTTTGGTCAGAATCAAGCACACGCCTGATTTTTCATTTATGCTAGTCATGGACCGAGTGGCAAACTTGGCCGTGCCTCCTGAAAGAAAGACACAGTACCATTCTGACTATGGTGAACAGGATAGTGGTTGTCCCTTTTGTTAGTTCTGAGACAACTGAACTGTGTCCAAATTAGGTTTATTTGTTGCACCCAATGTTTTGCCATGATGATTAGTCTTTTGCTAGTCGGAGTATCGGTTTTCTTGACTAGTATTCCTCAGAGTCCACCAGTGTGCCACCTTTTGCGCAGAGTGGACTTGAAAACTGTTGATGATGTTATGTCTCTTGTCACAGCTGCTGCTGCTGCCACCCAGCCTCAGGAGCAAGGACAGCGACCACAGCTGGCGAGACAGGAATTCATGGCGAGGAAAGTTACCGTTCCAGCCCTCCCCTACCCTATCTTCACGCAATGATGGTCTCCTCTGACTTTGTGAGAGAGTGGCTGTTTGTGGTGGTGCAGGTTCAGGAGGAGCGCCGGGCTGGTGGCCTCAGGGGTCGCCAAGAACCTCAACAAAACGGGCACCTACATCAAGCAAAACGTCGAGGACATATTTTCCCCTGACCGACGGCCACCACCCAAGCAGTAGCCGGCTGCCACTCAAGGAGGTCGTCCATTTCCGAGCTGGGAAACTGGCATGCACCGGACGCTTTCCTGGGGCGTGGTACTGAATGAATTCCTTTTGCTGTATACTTGTTTGATTTTTGCTATTTATATGGAAACAACTGGGGCCTGGTTATGTACATGAGAAACGGGATAGGGTGTTTCTGCTCCGTTGGGTGGTTGCTGAATAATAATATGTCCAAGGTGTTTGTTTCAACTCAGAAGGTCCTTCTGAGAAGGAGGAATTCATGCTACTACTGTTCATCTATCAAGCACCCTACATACTCCCTCCGATCCATATTACTTTTGCGGGAATATTATCTTTTCTGCAAACACAACCTACTTGCCGTTTTTCTTTACAAAACGTTTCTGTATTAAGTACATTTCTGCGTGGCACTGTATTCTTGTCTGCCCTCGTTGAACGCATTCAAAGTTTGACCTGACGACGTTACGTTACTGTTTCCTGGGGTGCGCCTGGTCCTCTGCTGCAGCAGCAGCAGCACAGTGAAAACGAGCCAATGGGGGTCCTCTACAGCAGCCAAGGCGAGAGAAATCTTGTGCTGTCCGTGGCACGTATCGTGCAATCAAGGTCAAGGCTTGCCTGCATCTGCACTGAAAGTGTACTTGTGTACAAGCTGCTACACACTCGCATCGCTATATTAAGGCCAACTTCAAAGCACGATCCAAACGGACGTCTGTTTTGCCTGAATTCGATTCGTTTGGGTAGGGCAATGAGGTCGTGTCCGCGCCTTTTCGGAGATCCGGTGGCCGTGCGTCCAAGACGCGGATGCATGCTTTAGCCGCATCCTGTCCGCCACGGCCAATATGTCCATATATTCATATTTCAATGTTTAAAACAAGTTTACACGTTCAAATATTAATTGTCTTAAATAAAAATAGTTTTACAGCCCAATTAAAACTGTCTCGAATAAAATAATTTTACAACCAAATTGAAATTGTCTTGAATAAACATGATGAAACAATACAATCTATTGGTTGCCAATGTGATTCTGCATGTGTTCAATCAAGTCATTTTGAAGCTCCAAATGAGTGTGCCAATCACACATTTCACGATGGAATTGGATAAACTGTTCAAACATGGCCGGTTCTTGGTGCAGGGGCTCAACATTTTCACCTTGAAAATCAAATCCTTGGTCGAAGATGCTGTTATCACGCGCGTCCTCGATGATCATATTGTGCATGATCACACAAGCAGTCATCACCTCCCAAAGCTTCCCTTCATCCCATATCAGTGTAGGGTTTCGAACGATACCTCATCGGGATTGAAGCACACCAAAAGCATGTTCCACATCCTTTCTAGCACTCTTGCATTTGGGCAAATCTTTGTCTCTTCTCACATTGGGGGTTTGAGATTGTCTTCACAAAAGTTGACCACTGAGATTATATACCATCAGCTAGGTAGTATCCATTGTTGTGGTGGTGGCCATTGATCTCAAAGTTGACAGGTGGGGAGTGGCTTTCTGCAAGCCTTGCGAAGACTGGAGAACGCTGCAGCACGTTGATATCATTATGAGAACATGCCATGCCGAAGAAAGAATGTCATATCCAAAGATCTTGCGAAGCCACCGCTTCTAATATGATAGTGCATGTTTTAACATGCTCCTTGTATTGGCCCTGCCAAGCAAATGGACAGTTCTTCCACTCCCAGTGCATACAATTTATGCTGCCATGCATGCCTGGAAAGCTTCTATCGGCATTGATCGCCAACAACCTTTCTGTATCAACGACATTTGGCTGCCTCAAGTACTTAGGGCCAAACACTGCCACCACGGCATTACAGAAGTTGTACATTGACAACAGACATGTGGACTCACTCATGCGCACGTACTCATCCACCAGATCGCCTGGAATTCCATATGCAAGCATGCGGATGGCCGCAGTGTATTTCTGATAAGAGGAGAATCCAAGCTTGCCAAGGGCATCCGTTTTGCACTCGAAAAATGGGTCATGAGCAACCACTCCCTCTTGGATACGATTGAACACATGCCTTTCCATACGAAAATAGCGACATAATTTCTCCAGTTTGAAGAGCGGTATATTCTCAAAGTAACCGGCATAGAGCATGGCGTGGCCTCTCTCTCTGTTGCGCTTCAGGTTGGGAGCACGGCCAGGGACTGACCCCCCTGTACCGAGGCCGTTGCCTTTCTATGTGGTCGTGAACGACCAGTACAGCCATCACAAGATCTTCGTCATCCGAGGACGAATCATCCGATGAATAAATGAAGTGGTTGAAGAAAAAATCATCTCCACTATCCATACCTTTGTGGGCAAAGTATCAAACACCTTGCGGTTGTGGTGGCAAAGAGGCCGCGAAGATCACCTCGATGCAGCAGGGGCTTTGGCGGCCGACTACAGGTCGCTCTGGAGCACCCGACGGAAGCTGCCGTGGTCCATAGGCGTCATCGGCGGTCGTATTCCCTCTGGCACCGTATACGATGGCGAGAGCCAAAACTCGTCCAAACGACGGCCAAAACTCGTACGAAAGTGTGGGCGTGGTGACGGTCATGGCGAGACGTGGTTTGGTATGGACGTCTGGGGGTGAGCAGTGAGGAGGCGGCCGAAAAATAGTGGCGGTGCCGGCGGCGGGGTGGGGCAGGAGGGCGGGTGAAGGCGTTGGAGGTGAATGGAGCGCTAGTGTCCCCGACAGGTGGGCCACGGGGAGGACAAGGGCGTGCGTCCCGCCCGTCCGTGCGATGCCCGTTTTACCCCAAACGCGACGCATGTTTAGATCGGAAACGGACGAAAACCGGACATTTGTCCGTTTAGGACCGCGTGTTGGGCTGATCTATTTGTCAGTTCTACCTCAAACAGACTATGACTGGAGTTGGCCTAAGTACTCCCACACAAAGTCCCATTCTGCTGTGCTGGCGGATGATGTAGAGGATCCGAGATTCCGATCGATGTTCAGATGAAGCACACCGCACACGTGGTGGTGGTGGTGGTGGTGGCGAATGATTCAAACCTGTGTGCGAGCATAGCAGAGGAGCACGGGATTGTTGATTTGAACGGACGGTGAGGTGGACGATCACATCACCCGCGTGTAGTGAGTGCATCAGTCTGCGCCAAGTAAATGTTCCACCTACCTGGCTAGCTAGCGCACCATGGCCCCGCTCCTTCTCTGCCCCGCCCGCAGCTCAGCTCAGCTCAAACGGTGTGCTCCAAGACCCAGACAGTCAGGTGCCATTCATACCGGAACTGTGCACTTCTTAGTGGTACTGGTATTTGCACACAAATTATTGTGTCATAATATTGCGAGAGCGATTTTTATCCAGCCAGGACATTGCCCAGTTTTAAGCCATGCCATATTCTTTTAGGGGGCTGCAGCCCACGCGGCGCATCATCTCTCAATAGAAAAACACCAACAACCATGGCTAGCAATCCTGTCCATGCACAGCACGTTTGGCCAAAATGATTATGCTGAGACGCATGAGTCGGAGACTTGGATTAGTATATTTCGCCGTTCCGATCGAGCACCCCAAAGAAGAAGAAAGAAAAAAAGAACTGCCGGCCAGTCTCCAGTCTTCCTCCAAAGTCCAAACCGTGAGGCCGGCCGTGCGTGCATGATCTCCAGTCTCTAGCTGCCATGCATAATGCATTGCAGTGGCACTGGCAGCTGCTCTGCTCCACCGCCGACCCACGCACCCCCGGCCGGCCTCCTCAGGAAGGAAAGCATCGTAAAGGCCAGACGCCAGCAAAAGCGGGTACGCGAGGGAGGCGTCAACGGAGTGCTAAAGCGGAAAAAGAAAAAGGAAATCTACCACCAACGCAGTGGGCAGTAATGGTGGTGCTCGTACGTGAACGTACCAAAGTGAGAAACGCACGGCACCGTAGACCAGAGAACTCGAGAGTAGAGCGCCCACTGATCGTATGTCCACTATGCAGTCAACGCAGTGCTTTGGGCAGTACGTACCACTGTACTACGTAGTACTAGTACACGTGGAGTGCAAGTACTAATGCCGTGCTGCTCTTACTCCAATAGTTGCCGTCATGGGATGGGATAAGGGCATCTGCAATGTTCACCCGTAAATTTTCTTCCGCATTCGTTCACGAAACAGGATCACTAATCTTACGTCACGTCGTCACATCTACGATGGTTCACCCGATCTCACATATATTTCTCCCATCTGCTCGTCGGATCAAATCCTAGTCACTTCACTCCACTCCTTTCTGCTACCCAAACTCACCTTCGAGGATTTCCAACATGGCGAGCAGCGGACGAGTCCTTCATCTTCAGATTCGTTGACTCCGAGCTCATCCCACGCGGACCTGAGGAGGAGATGGCCGTCCGGCTTGTGCTCCGTGGCTCTCGGGAGGAGGCTCGTGCACGACAGCGCTCGGACTCCTTCCGTCGGGAATCCATTGCGTCTGCCCAAATGACGCATGGATCTGATGCTAAGTGTGTCGTCGCTGCCTCACCAGAGGCGGTGTGGTCCGTCTGGCGTCCGAACGCGGTAGCGAACACGCAACCCCTCGTTGGTGCCAGGGACGGAGCTGCTTGGTAAGCATGGGGTCAATTGACCCCAATGAAATTAGGCAATCCTTTATTAGGTTAGTACTAATGACTATTCAGTTATGAAAGATGACCCCACTGTCATAGACATGATCCCAATAGATTTTTTTCTAGCTTCGTCCTTGGTTGGTGCACCAAGCAGCGGGATGCACCATGGACGTCGTTCGACCAAAAAATGGACAACGTACCCGCTGTGTGAGACAACGGGCATGGGAGGCGGCAGCAGCCCTCGCGGCGGTGGACGTCGGCGAGCCAGAGTCGCATTCTCCGACACCTCGTATTGTGCGCAGTCCGGGCGTCGTAACCGCATCATGATGGATGTCGCTCATCCCAGGACGGATCCATCATTGATCTTACGTCCACCGGCATCGTTCGGGTTTCGGGCCCCGACGAGAAAGAGTGTGGCATAGGAGACGGCGGTGCCTTGAGTCCCTGAGCCGGCTCGTGTCCCATACCTATTTTACCTGGCCGGCGACCGGACCAACACTCTGAGAAGCGCAGCCGACCGCCGGACATGGCGAGGTCAGATGAGCTCCGCTTAAAAGATCGTTTATGTTGCATGTAATAATATGGATTTAAGATTTCTAATTTAAAATATCCGGATATAAAATGCATTATTTGAGACGTGATCAATCAATGTTTTGCGAAAGTTTGAGGATCGGATTTGCGAAGTCCGGCCGCAGATGCTTTGAGACCGTCGTATGATCTCATCGCCCGTGCGCACGTCCGGCCCCCTCGTTCCTGACATGGCAGCATGCTCCACCGACGACCCACGCAGACGTGCCTCACCAGGAAAAGAAAGCGTAAAAGATCAGACGCCACCAGTGAGTGAGACCCGGGTGATGGAGCGTCGGCGTAGAAAAGGCACAAGTAGTGGTAAAAGGAAATCCGCCACCAACGGTCAGTAAAAGCTGTACGTACTCCTACGTACCAAAGCATCAAGGAAAGCAGCTCTATCTGATTGGAACCCGAGAGCAAAGCTCCCACTCAAATCATGATAAGCCCACTATGCACACAACGCAGTGCCTCAAGCGGAATAACCCCCTAGTACTGGCAGTACATGTCAAAGTACTCGTACCATGCTGCCATCACGGGGTCAATCAAAATAGGATTTGGTACTCACTCCAATAGCAACGCTTGTAGTTGTCGCTAAGTGGTCTACATGTTTAAATGCAATTTTTATTATTTCTGACATTTATTGTACTGTTATGATTGAATATAAATAGATTGGATGTTTTCATGCAAAAAAAAGTAGCAAATTCTCAAGGGCAAAGGACAGAAGATCCCAAAGGCAACATTTGAGGGTTTTTTTTGGTTTGAGAGATTAAGGCCTGTCTAGCAAATTCTCAAACCAATAGTTCAAAAAGTATAGCATTTTTATCCTCAAAACTTACCCCCTCCATCCTGAAACGCACCTTCTCAGCAAATTCTCAAACCAACAATTCAAAAAGTATAGCATTTTTCGTAAGGATTCTAATCCAACGAATCAAACATCTTGAGTAGATTTTTTTTCCGAAGGATACAAATCGTTCAAATTCCTATGAACTTTCGTTAATTCAAAGGAGCACTGAACCAAATTTCTACGGTTTCCTATTTCTGCAAGATTCAAGATAACACACTGTTTGAATTCTATTTTTTTATATCCCAGCATTTTGAGAATCTTGTGAACCAAAGATGCACCCGAATTTTGTCGAAGATCTAATGGCTAATGATTTTATTATCCAGTATAGTAATAGCTAATAAGGATATTACCTCTTACCTTATATGCCTAGATATATAGTACATATTTGTGTAGTTAAGACAAAACTTGGACCAATAACAACCGGGACAATATTGGATTTGTGTGATGTGAATTCATAATTACAAATAAGTATGTTTTTGGTACCATTGACCCTAATTTGCCTCGGAAAGTGATAACAGGCTCTTAGTAACTTCAACTATATATTGTCAACCAGAGTTGCTTCCACCTTTGGAATTAACCAATTTGCTTCATAGCAGTAAATTCAAATTTGATTAATTATCTTCGATATTTTATATTGGGTAGTCTCACGAAGAAAATTGGCTAGAAATCAGGTGGCGCTGCAAAAAAAGGGCAAGAAATAAAACAAGTGAGCTGAGTGCCAATGGGCATGGCGCCAACACCACCGACACAAGCACACAACAAACGGATCACGGAGGAACTTTTTTGGTTTCCTAATTCTATAGTATTCAAGAGGCACACCATTTCAATTCTACATTTTCATAGCCATTCTTGCATTTTGAGAATCATGTGAATAAAAATGCACCCTAATTTTGTCAACAATATAATGGATAATAATGTAATTATCTGATATAATAGCTAATAAGGTTATTATCTCTTGCCTCAAATGCCTGGAAATGTAGGAGGACAGAGAGGGCAATGGGGTGGCGACTCTGCCACCCCTTCCGGTACCGCCGCCCTCGCCGCCTCCTTCCTTGGAAGAGCGACGGTCGGCGCCATCGGTGACACCTGCGGCGGCGCAGGAGACGGCGCCTTGTCCGGTTCATCGAGGATCCTCCTTGGCGACGGATCAGGATCGGGGTTTTTTGAATCCAACAAAGTGGCGGATTCGTTTCGAAGACGTTCGGGATGCCGGACATTGGAATGATGGATCTCTCTACTCGCATTCTCCGTCTAGATGGATGAAGATAAGAGATCATGAAGGGCAGATCTTGGGCGGACGACATCTGGAGGTCGATGAGAAGATCACCGTAGGTACGCGTTTATTGATTGATTTATATCAGATTTGTGTTCTTGAGTGTGTGCAGGAGCCTTTGGACAAGGAAGATCAGATAGAGGTCGTGGATCTTACGACGGAGACGGAAGCATGGAAGTCCAGGCCGCGGTTTGGGGGACGTTTTTGGATTCTTGCCGACGAGGACGAGGATGACGCAAATCAACCGCCAGACTCTTTGGTTTTCCCGTCTCCACGGCTGGATTCGGTGGTGCCCGAATCTTTGCCGCACCAACATGGCGAGGGAGTTCGTTCTGAGGACAAGGTGGAGGTGGTTCGCCGGATAGTTCACCGAAGGACGGCGGCATCCGCGATCCGGCCATGGAAAGGCCCTTTACCCAAGGTATGTCTTCAGCCAATTAAGTTGTCAGATTTCTTATTGCCAGATTCGTGGACTAGAGTGACCAGAAAGAAGAAGAGAAAGGCTAGGCCAGCGACTCGGACGCCGGCGCCGGTGGCCATCGCGGCGGATGAGATCCGGGCGGCCAGGGCAACGCGTTTGAACCTGCTTTTGGGCCAGGTTGGGCCTAAAGCTAAGCGGGCCGAAGCGTTACTGTGCACTTTTGGGCATGCGTTGGGGCGGTCTGGCTAGGGAGAGCTGGCTGCGTTAAGGCTGGGATTAGCGGGGCTGGTGGCCCAGGCAAAACCAGGCCCAGGTGTCGTGGTTCTAAGTGTGATAGTAATGTAGGGGGTAGGTATGGAGAGGCAAGATCTTATCTATGGAGTAGTTGTAAGCACACGAGGTTTACGAGTTCAGGCCCTTCTCGGAGGAAGTAATAGCCTTATGTCTCAGAGCCCGGAGGCGGTCGACTGGATTATGTGTGTATGAATCACAGGGGTGCGAACCTTCTACACTGAGGAGGGGGTGGCTTATATAGAGTTCGCCAGACCCCTCTGGCCCTCAGTTATGCAAGGTTTTAAGTACATTAAGGTCGGGCGTTACTGGTAACGCCCCTAATAAAGTGCTATGATGACCATAAAAGCTACTTAATGACCGACCGTTAGCGTGCGGAGTGAATTTAGGTCTCCTGGCCGTCGAGTGGTTGGATCTTGGTCGAGTGATTGCTTCTTGGTCGAGTGTCTTCGAGTCTGTCGAGTGGAACACCTCCAAGTCGATTGAAGGGTGATTTCTTCTAGAGATGTCCTTGGGTAGGGCAGTTAAGACAGGTCCATGACCCTACCCTAGGTACATAGCTTCATCATTAGCCCCCGAATGGATCGAGGTTTGAGTGGGGAAGGAGTTGAGAACTTCTCCGACTCATTTTTCATGCCATGAGCATATCTTGTTTCAGATCAATGAACCCGAGTGACGACAGCAACTTCCTTTTCAGTCGCCTTGATCCATTCTTAGTTTTTTGTCGACTGAGTTTCTTTACTTGAAAAGCTCCGAGTGACGGTGTGGAGGAGATCTTCCGTCTGACAAGTTGTTCTGCTGTCCGCGGATTTCGCGGGATTCAAATTTTGGGAAGCGCGCGGGGCGGGGGAGGCCGCAGCAATCGGCTGGGATAGGGAGGAGCCGCCTCGATCTCTGCGCCACCTTTTTCGCCACGTATCACGCGCGCGACTATTGCGGGATTTGATAGGATCATCCGGGCCTACCAGTCAGCCACTCGGAAGTAACCTCATATAAGGCGTCAGACCGGGGTTTCTTGAACAATGCGTTCTCATTTCCTCTTCTCCTCTTCAGGCTTCTTCGTCGCGCTCGCTCTCGCCCCAGCGCCGCTGCTCCGAACGCGTCTCGCCGGCGACGATGGGGAAGGAGAAGACGGTGGCTCTGGAGCGGGCGAAGAAGGCGACGGCAAAGGTGAAGGGGAAGGTGACCAGTCGGGGTGGATCTTCCTCATGAGCCGGCCTACCGAAGGGCTGGATCCAGGGCGACTGGATCCGCTCGACGATCCGCCAAGAAGACCTCGACGACCTAGCTGACGGAGGACTGATCCCCCATGGATCGGTGCGGCTTCCAGGGAAGGAATCCGAGCCGCAACCTCGGGAGGGTGAGCGCGTTCTCCTTGCCACTCACGCCGACCATGGGTTTTCCTTGCCTCCTCACCCTTTATTTCGGGGATTTCTGAATTTCTTTGGGGCACAACTTCACCACTTCACTCCCAACACAATTGTGTATCTCGCTGCTTTCATGTCTTTGTGTGAGAATTTCTTGGGTTGTCGGCCTCACTGGGGTCTTTTCAAGCACATTTTCACCTGTCGTTCTCAGACGGTGAAAAAGGCCAATCCGAATGATGAGAGAACACAAGTGATTCAGATGTGTGGGGATCTTGGTGTTCAGATGAGAGGGAAAAGTTCCTTTTCGGCCATGATTCTTCCTGACTCGGTCCGCGGATGGCAGTCGACCTGGTTTTACTTCAAAGACCAGCCGACGCCAGGGCAGTTGACTGGCCTCCCTCCTTTTACCATGGACCGAGTGAGGAAACCCTCTTCTTTGAAGGTGATCCCGAAGGAGAAGGCGCAAGTTAGGGTGCTGGTCGAACGAGTGGTCCAGCTTATCCGTGACGGGGTCACTGGTATGGATCTCTTGGAGGTTTTCCTTCGGCGGCGCATCCAGCCTCTTCAAGCTCGAGACCATCCGATGTGGATGTATTCGGGTCTTGACGACACCACTCGGATTCACCCGGAGGAGGTCGATGACGACACACTGGAGGGGTGGCTGTCGGGCATCACCGGAAACAAGGACAACCCCAGGGGAGCCAGGAGAGTTCCTCCATTCAACCAGTCCCATGAACCAGAAAAGGTCCAATCCTGAGCTTTTGATTATAATCTGAATTCACTCGCGCAGCTGTCTATACTGCGTCGACTGACTTTATTCTTTCTGCTTTCTTTCAGGCCCTTATCGAAATGTACTCAGTGCCCAACGGAGAGCAAGAGCAAGACCCGGAAGGAGAGGCGAGCGACGGCGACAGTGGCGAATGGCATTCTGACGGAGAAGGGGACGAAGAAAGCGACGAATTAAGTGACGAAGAAGAAGTTGAGTCACCTCCTCGCAGGGAGAGGCGATCCAAGCTTAACCAAGAACGACCGAGCGCCCGTGAAAAGGCGATTGCTCAGACTGGTCAGTCTTCAAAGTGTCCTCGGACATCTTCACCAACCCCAACTGAAAAAGCGTCAAAGCATCCCAAAGTTGCAGAGCAGAAGCCTCGGAAGGCGCTGCCGAAGATTAAGATTGACATCCCCGTCGCTTCTGCGTGAGTGTCTCCCTTTGTATTCACTTGACGCTTCGTGCTGTTTATTTTTTCTTGATTTAGCCAGACGAACTTTGGAACTGGCAGCATTGCTACTTCCAGGACCTCAGATTATAGGGATGAGGATGAGGTAATGGAGGATGTAGTCACTTCCAATCTGCGTATGATTTCTGTCATTCTGTCTTTACTTGGTCGACTCAACTGCAATGTGTACCATTGGGTGATGTGATTTTGGCGATTGATCTTTGAACAGCTCCTAACATTATTGACCTCCCCGATGATGATGATGAAGAGCCTGAGAGGCCTTTGACGAGGAAAAATAGGAAAGCTCCTGCAGGCAAGGTGCCACAGTCGACGCCGATGGCGGAACCAATCGTTCAGGACGCTGGTGATGCCAATCGGGGTTCTGTTACCTTTGCCGTACCATTGTCGAGTGCCCTGCCTTCTTCGTCGACTGCTCAAGCTCCTGCGGACCCACCTTCAGTTTTTGCGATCCATCATGTCCCAGAGGACGAAGTGAATGCTGCCAAGGAAGCCATACGCCAGGCGGGCATTATGATGGATAAGATGAAGGCAGTGCGGGACGCCAGTCAGGCCGCCTATGACGCCAGCTCAGCTCTCCAAAGCAATGTTCAGGTTAGTTGGTCACCGCTTGTTCTGTTAGGATATGATATCTGAAGACTATCTTTCCGAAAATCTTTGCATCTGTACACCCACTGGGTGCATCGAATGAATTTTTGGACTAGTGGGGGCACGCTGAGTGCACCCACTGGGTGTAGTCCAGGAGACTACGGTGGACTGCTGGCAGTCGACTGTAGTCTTTGTATTTTGATTCTTTCGCTCGATCTGGTCTGGCCGTGTCGAGTTCTGTGGTCTGAGTTCTTCTTTCTTTTTTTTACTCCCTGCACTCGACTCCGGCGGGCCGGTCGAGTGGGATCAGAACCGGTGGGGGCACGCAAAGTGCACCCACTGGGTGTAGTCCCCGAGACTATGGTGGGCTGCGGGCAGTCGACCGTAGTCTTAGTATTTATTGTCTTTGTCATTTTTTGCTGTAAAATAACTTCCCCTCCCTGATTGCAGAAATCTTGTGATCTCGGAGCTTGCTTTGCTGACTTGGAGAAACAGCAGATCCAGCTAAACCTTGACTTGGAATTGGCTCAGCAAAATCTGAAAAAATCTCAAGATGAGGCCGCTGGTATGGAAGGTAACTGATTGCCGACTGAACTTCAATATATCTCTTTGGTCTCTTTTTTGATTCGATTATTTCTTTTGCAGAGAAAATGAAGTTGGCTCTGGACAAGGACTCGGACCTCGCCGCCGCACAAAAAGCAGCCCAAGACAAAACCGTTCTCGCAGACGAGAAGCTTGCTTCAGTCGGAACGCTTGAAGGAGAGGTGACTAGACTGACATCTTGTCTTAATGAAGCTAACCACAAAGTGACCAGCCTGAAGAAGGATAAGGTCGCTGAGGGAGTCCTGGATTAGGGGGTGTTCGGGTAGCCGGACTATACCTTCAGTCGGACTCCAGGACTATGAAGATACAAGATTGAAGACTATGTCCCGTGTCCGGATGGGACTTTCCTTGGCGTGGAAGGCAAGCTTGGCGATGCGGATATTCAAGATCTCCTACCATTGTAACCGACTCTATGTAACCCTAACCCTATCCGGTGTCTATATAAACCGGAGGGTTGTAGTCCGTAGGACATCAACACAATCAACTCCATATACAACAATCATACCATAGGCTAGCTTCTAGGGTTTAGCCTCCTTGATCTCATGGTAGATCTACTCTTGTACTACCCATATCATCAATATTAATCAAGCAAGACATAGGGTTTTACCTCCATCAAGAGGGCCCGAACCTGGGTAAAACATCGTGTTCCCTGCCTCCTGTTACCATCCGGCTTAGACGCATAGTTCAGGACCCACTACCCAAGATCCGCCGGTTTTGACACCGACATTGGTGCTTTCATTGAGAGTTCCTCTGTGTCGTCGCCTTTAGGCCCGATGGCTCCTTTGATCATCAACAACGATGCGGTCCAGGGTGAGATTTTTCTCCCCGGACAGATCTTCGTCTTCGGCGGCTTCGCTCTGCGGGCCAATTCGCTTGGCCACGTGGAGCAGATCGAAAGCTACGCCCCTGGCCATCAAGTCAGGTTTGGAAGCCTAAATTACATGGCAGACATCCACGGAGATTTGATCTTTGACGGATTCGAGCCACAACTAAGCGCGCCGCACTACCTCGAGGGGCATGATCTAGCTCTGCCCCCGGACAGTGTCCTGGAGTCCGCACACGCATCGGTTCCGACCCCTAACTTGGAGCCTATTGCACCAATCGAGGATGAGCGGTTGGACGTCACCTCGGGGGCTGCGATCCCGAAAGAGATCGAGCCGAATGCTAGCCCCGCACTCTGCATGATCCGTGACTCCGAGGATCCGGACTCCTCTTCGGACTCCGAACCCCCCGTGCCCCTGCCGATCGAATCTGATTGGGCGCCAATAATGGAGTTCACCGCCACGGATATCTTTTAGCACTCGCCTTCTGGCGATATCCTGAATCCTCTCAAGTCTCTCTCTTTATCAGGAGAGCCCTGGCCGAACTGCGGTCAGCGAGGATGGGATACAGACGATGAGGAAATTCAAAGCCCACCCACCACCCACTTGGTAGCCACTGTCGACAATTTAAACGACGTGCTCAACTTCGACTCCGGAGACATCGACAACATGGATGACGATGCAGGAGATACCGATGAACCAACGCCCATAGGGCATTGGACAGCCACCTCATCTCACGATGTGTACATGGTGGATACCCCTAAAGGAAGCAACAATGAGGAAAAGGGGGATGGAACAGGAGATCGACCCCCCGAAAAGCAATCAAAGCGTCGGCGTAAACGCCGACCCAAGCCCCGCCTCGACAAAAACCCAGCCATAGAGAAGGATGAGCCGGTAGACGACGAGCAGGCCTTAGAGCAACCGTCCGAATAGGGCAATACGAATAGAGAAACCGAACATCCCTCCTCCGGCGAAAACGGCATTCCGGACGACCTCACGCCGGATAAACCTATGGAGCAGAACAATCTCCACGAGAGGCTCGTTGCAACTGCACGCAGCCTAAAAAAGCAGAAGCGAAAGCTAAAAACAGCGGAAGATGCACTCCGGATTAGATGGAGCAAAGTAATCAATACCGCAGATAAATACGGCGACGGTCGCCGTACTAAAAGCTATCCGAAAAGAAAGCTACTACCTGAATTCGACGAAGAGGCCCTAGAGCCCTCGCATTCAAAAAATGAGAAAGCCAAACGGTCGGATAGACGATCCCATAAAGCGGCAAGCGGCGCCGCACTTAAATCGGCATGCGACCCACTTAAGGATTCACACCATGGCCCAGTCAGGTCCATTTATGGGCCAAGAAAGCAAGCTCTCGTAAGCAATGCTACGAAGCCATCATCAGAATCCGGCACACCCAAATACAGGGGCGCCGCACACCCCCTATGTTTCACCGATGAGGTCCTGGACTATGAATTTCCAGAGGGATTCAAACCCGTAAACATAGAGGCATATGATGGAACAACCGACCCTGGAGTCTGGATCGAGGATTATATCCTCCACATACACATGGCTAGAGGAGATGATCTCCACGCCATAAAATATTTACCCCTTAAGCTTAAAGGGCCAGCCCGACATTGGCTTAAAAGCCTTCCTGAAAACACAATTGGAAGTTGGGAAGAGCTCGAGGATGCTTTCCGAGCAAATTTTCAAGGGACCTATGTCCACCCTCCGGATGCAGACGATCTTAGTCACATAACTCAACAGCCCGGAGAATCAGCTCGGCAGTTCTGGAATAGATTCCTCACTAAAAAGAATTAGATAGTCGACTGTCCGGACGCCGAAGCCTTAGCAGCTTTCAGGCATAACGTTCGAGACGAATGGCTCGCAAGACACCTCGACCAAGAAAAGCCAAGAACAATGGCCGCACTAACAAGCCTCATGACCCGCTTTTGTGCAGGAGAGACAGCTGGTTGGCAAGGTGCAGCCCCAGCGACCCAAGTACATCCGAAACTAGGGATGGAAACGGAAAACTGCGATGCAACAAGGACCGTCGCCGGACTAAGGAAAAAAGTCCGAAGAGCATGGCAGTCAATGCCGGATTCAAAGGTTCACGAGAAAATCAGACAAAACCACCCCTCCAGGATAACAGGGACGATCCATCCAACTTAAATAAAATCCTGGACAGGATATGTCAGATACACAGTACTCCCGGGAAGCCTTCTAACCATACCCACAGAGATTGTTGGGTTTTCAAACAATCCGGCAGACTCAATGCCGAACACAAGGGGCTCGACACACCAAGCGAAGACGAGGACGAACCCCAAAAGCAGAACACCAGGAAACAAAAGAACTTCCCACAAGAAGTAAAAACAGTGAACTTAATTCACATAACAAAATGTGCGGCACCCATAAAGGTACGCACCACATGGCCTATCCCCAAAGGGTCCCGCCACTGGTTGTCAAAACCAATCATCTTCAATCAGCTAGATTATTCTAGAAATATCAAGAATGCAGGCTGGACTGCCTTGATACTCGATCCAATAATTGGCGGACTCCGGTTTTCAAATGTCCTTATGGACGACGGCAGTGGACTAAACCTGATATATCAGGATACAATCCATCACATGGGGATAAACCCAGCAAGAATCCGCCGCAGCAAAACCTCCTTTCAAGGGGTAACACCTGGTCCGGACACCCATTGTATGGGTTTTCTCCGGCTCGAAGTTATATTCGGCTCTGCCGATAACTTCCGCCGCGAAAAGCTAACCTTCCATATCGTCCCGTTCTCAAGTCGCTATCAAGCACTACTGGGACGCGAAGCTTTCGCCCGCTTTAACGCAATACCGCATTATGCATCTCTCATGCTTAAGATGCCCGGTCCACGAGGCATCATCTCTTTGAATGGGAAGCACTAAAGTGCGCCTCCCCAAGCGGAGGACTGTGCGGCCGCTTTGACAGCCCCACAGTAAAATGGCCTCACCGGCCAAAAAACTTCGAAATAGGTCATTAAAGACCACGAACGCGGATAGACGAGTTCGGGACAAAATCATCATTGATGCAGGCTTAGTGGCCATATACCCCCACTAGGGGCTCCATGCATATACAATAAGAGACAATGAAGCTCAATTTTATATATTTTACTTTATACTTTGTTTATTTTAAACTTTTGTTCGGCACGACCAGTTTTTAACTCAGTTCCTCTCTTTTACAGATGAACGTCGTGCGGCGCCCGTCCAGGATACGGCACAACGGAGAGACAGGCGCAGACGTGCAGTAGGGACCTGTCCTAAAGGATTCTTTTTATATTAAGACCCTGCGTAAACCTTTTTTACTGTCTCTTGTTGCTACACATCCCCTGGTTTTTTCTGATATAACCAAGGAGGAGGCTGGCGTCTTGGCATGTGGACACGTCAGAATTTTTGCATGTACCTGGACACTAGGTTTTTTTTAATAAAGAGTGTTGTTTCGCCCACATTCATAAAGACCGAACACCTTAGGGAGTGTTCGGCGTCGCGAGTTTTGGCATTATATGCATCAGCTCCGAATCATGTCTTTGGTCAAATGTTGGGTTGCCTGGCTCCTGAGTTCGGCTACCTTATGTTCCACTCTATCGGCTAAGGTAGCACCAGGAGAACTACTGCGATTGTGCCCCGGTTCGGCCGGGCGAGCACCTCAGTAGAGAAAGCCAAAAACTGACTGTCATGATGTAGCATGAGACTGGTCAGCCACTCAATGACCTATCGGAATCTATCGGATTCCTCCGCTTTAACGAAGGGCCGCTTCCCGGTCAGGCACATACGCGCCCCAAACTCGGATGAGCGCAGTTGCCACCAGGGAGCTACTTAAATAGTCTCACTATCAAGCTCCTATGGCTAAGTGAAAGTGTTAAAGCATTATAGTCCGGTTGCCTGGCCCGCTGCGCTATCACCTCCTTTGTAGGACCAAGACGTTGGGTTAAGTGTGAAAATGCGTCTTCTGCGAGCACCCCCGCACTATGTGCGTGGGGGCTGAAGCCAACGACTACCATCTTTCAGATTTTATATTAAAACGGCCGCACAGGAGGTGTTCCCAATACTTGAAGGCACAAGTATAAAAAGGCCACTACAGTTTATCAAAATATTACTTTATAATTACATATGCTATCATAACATAGCATCTTTCGAGCACTGCATCTCTATTACACGAGCGCCTTCAAGGACTTCCTGAAAATAGTGCTTGGAGGGTACTCGGCTTTTGTCCGAATCTCGGGACGCAACAACGGTGGCCTCCATCTCTGCCCAGTATGTCTTAACACGGGCAAGAGCCATCCTTGCGCCCTCTATGCATCCTGACCTCTTCATTGCATTTATACGCGGCACCGCGTCAAGGAATTGCTGCACCAAGCTGAAATAACTCTTCGGCTCCGATCTCCCCGGCCACAGATGACCCATAACGTACTTCATGGCGAGTCCGGACAACCTATTCAGTTCGGCCCATTGAGCCAAACAATCGTCCACTGCTAGTGGACGCTCTGGATTGTGAAACAGTGACCAGAAAAGCTTTTCCACTTCGCGATCTTTCTGATCTCGAAAGTGTTCGGTCGCATCAGCAGCACTCGCTGCCAAATCCAGATAGGTATCCTCCACACTCCACATCCGGTCCAACGGAGCAAACTTCGGATCGCAAAATTTCCTTCGCAGCATAAAGGGCTTTCCAGCCGCAATTTGTTCGGCCCGACGCAGCTCCTCCTTCACAGCTCTCATCACAGAGCGCGCGTCCTTGGCATTGGCAACGGCCTTCTCTAAGTCCGTCTGTTTTGCCTGGTCTTCTTTCTCAAGAAGTCTGCAATGGTCTGCAGCACTCTTTAACTTTTCGGCCATCTCGGCCATCTCTTCCTTGCTTCGGCAATGAGTAGCCTGTTCGGCTCTCAGCTCTTCAAGGGCTTTCTTGGCAGCCGCATCACTTTCTTTGGCTTGTTCTTTAGCTCGGGCAAGTTCTGCCCTAAGACTCTCCACGGCGACCGCACCATCTGCGTCAAGCACACACATCGTAAGACACAGGCATAAAACTATTCCTACCTGATGCAGCGCGAGGAATTACATACCTTGACCCTCATCAAGCCGCTTGTTGACAAGCGTGATGCCGGCATCTGCCACGTCCAGTTGCCGCTTTAGTTCGCCAAAATCGTCAGTTCGGCTCGATTCCGGACACCCTTCCGCCTACATTCAAAGGCGACATCTTAGACCTGGGATTATGATCCTCCGCGTGCCGTCATTTCTTGATGACGCGCAGAGTCTCAGGGGCTATTATCTACACATGGTGCATCTTATTCATGCGCAACGGACAAAAGTATACATTATCTAATGTACCTCGAAACCCGTCAGTAAACTTTTGACGGCCTCATGCAATCCGCTCTCTGCGGATGAAATCCTTTCAATCACCGTGCCCATCAATGCGCGGTGCTCCTCTGAGATAGAAGCTCGCCCCAGCAGAATCTTTAGCTCCTCCGGCCGAGCACCAGACGGTGCTGGGCTCGTCCCATG
>NC_041388.1:534007726-534011595 GCF_002162155.2 Triticum dicoccoides
TATCTACCTTCCGCCCTTGCCGGATTCGGAGAAACCCTCCGCGACGACACCTCAGGGTCGCCCGCCTTGCTAGGCGGCACAACAAGGGGAGGCGTCCCGCTCTCCATCATCTTCGGAAGAAGATCCCCCGAAGACGAGCTCTGCTGGGAAGGGCTGAGGTCCGAGCTACAAGGTAAAGGTTCGGTTAATCTTCTCAGATATAAATTAAGGATTTCCCTCATCCCTCAAAAGGAAAATCTTTCTCTACTTACGGCTCGCTGGAGGGCTGATCCCCTTGAGGGCGTAGTCCGGCCGAGGAACTCCCCGGCGTCGGACCTTCTGACGAGGATTTTCTCCCCCGCTTCAAGGCCATGGTTTCCGGGTCGTCAGAGGCGGCTCTCTTCTTCCCCCTAGGAGAGGAATTGTCGGTTCCTCCCTTCGGAGCAGCCTCCTTCGAGGAGGCCATAGCTTCCTTGTCCTCCCCCTCCAAAGGCATTATCTCCAGCATCCTAACCAGCACAGAATCCGGCCTGATTTCAGGAAGGGGAGCCGGACACCTGATCAGCTTTGCCTTCGCTATCCACTCCTGTTTAAAAGGATGACTCTTTTAGGGGCAAGTTTATGACAATTATACGGATAGAAGGTCCGGGCACAAGGTTGCTTACTTGAGTATCTGGGCGATTGCAGCTTAGGCCTGCATCCTCGGTTAAATCCGAACACATCTCTTGTGATCCGAAGAACAGTTTATACATCTCCGTGGGTGTTGCGCCCATAAAATTCTAGAGAGCTCGCGGTCCCTCTGGATTAAACTCCCACAGGCGAAGGGAGCGACGTTTGCCGGGCAATATTCAGCGAATCAGCATGACCTGCGTCACCTTGACCAGGCTGAGGTCTCCTTCCAAAAGATCCTTAATGCGGCCCTGTAACAAGGGCACGTCTTTGGGCAAACCCCAATCTAACCCTCTGTTAACCCATGACGGTAGCCGTGGTGGGGGACCCGAGCGAAAGGCAGGAAGCGCCACCCACTTGGTGCTCTGGGGAGTGGTGATATAAAACCACTCTTGTTGCCACAAGCCTAGCTCCTCTTGAAAAGAGCCCTCGGGCCATGGAGCATCAACATTTTTTCTTATAACAGCGCCTCCACACTCTGCGTGCCGTCCCTTGATCATCTTCGGCTCCACTTTGAAAGTCTTGAGCCATAATCCAAAGTGAGGGGTAACACGGAGGAACGCTTCGCATACAACTATAAACGAGGAGATATGGAGGATGGACTCCGGAGCTAAGTCGTGAAATTCGAGCCCGTAATAAAACAGCAGTCCCCTCACAAAGGGATCCATCGGGAAGCCTAACCCCCGAAGGAAGTGAGACATGAACACTACGCTCTCACCGGGCTGGGGACTAGGGATAGCCTGCCTTTGAGCAGGAAACCTGTGTGAAATTTCGGCGGTCAAGAACTTAGCCTCTCTCAACTTTAGTACGTCCTCCTCCGTGACGGAGGAGGGCATCCATCGGCCTTGAAGGTCGGAACCGGACATTGTCGAAGGTCTGAGGCGCCCGGAATCTGGAGCCTAGGGTGTTGGAACTCGAGGCGACGGGCGAACTCGTTTTGGGATTGGAGAAAAGTAGTAAGGCCCTGGTCTCTTTATAAGAGGTTG
Organism: Triticum dicoccoides; assembly: GCF_002162155.2. Classification (NCBI taxonomy): domain Eukaryota; kingdom Viridiplantae; phylum Streptophyta; class Magnoliopsida; order Poales; family Poaceae; genus Triticum; species Triticum dicoccoides. The sequence goes on from NC_041388.1 coordinate 534,009,361, forward strand.
AATACCAGAAGCCCTCCCCGTAACCGTTTGGGACTCGCCTTTAATCGAGAAAACATGCTAACAGGCACGATTGGGTTACCCACGTCCGTATTGATGAGAATCCCGTAAAAGGGGAGTACACGATCTCTGCTTTGACAAGACGTGCCAAGGAAACTGCCTCGCAAAACACGCTGAGGTGGAAAAGTGAAAATGATTCGAGTAAAGGACTTGGCCGTAGTATGATGACGCACTACGGAATACGTCAGCAGATTTGATTTGTGTTAATATTATTCTCTCTATGGCAATATGTGGAAGCTTATTTTGCAGAGCCGGACACTACTCTTGGTGTTTACGATCTTCTATGAAGGACTTGGAGGAGGAACCTGCCTTGCAATGCCGAAGACAATTTGCGCGCCGGACTCGTCGTCATTGAAGCCTGGTTCAGGGGCTACTGAGGGAGTCCTGGATTAGGGGGTGTTTGGGTAGCCGGACTATACCTTCAGCCGGACTCCAGGACTATGAAGATACAAGATTGAAGACTACGTCCCGTGTCCGGATGGGACTTTCCTTGGCGTGGAAGGCAAGCTTGGCGATGCGGATATTCAAGATCTCCTACCATTGTAACCGACTCTATGTAACCCTAACCCTATCCGGTGTCTATATAAACCGGATGGTTGTAGTCCGTAGGACATCAACACAATCAACTCCATATACAACAATCATACCATAGGCTAGCTTCTAGGGTTTAGCCTCCTTGATCTCGTGGTAGATCTACTCTTGTACTACCCATATCATCAATATTAATCAAGCAGGACGTAGGATTTTACCTCCATCAAGAGGGCCCGAACCTGGGTAAAACATCGTGTTCCCTGCCTCCTGTTACCATCCGACCTAGACGCATAGTTCGGGACCCACTACCCGAGATCCGCCGGTTTTGACACCGACAGTCGCCCTAAACGAAAATTCGGAGTCTGCGATCTGCAAGAGGAACGACACAGAAGCTTATCTGAGGACCCTTTCCAAGAAGGTTTATCTCGTGCTGGGAGGTATTTCTTTTAATCCGACTGTGTTGATGCTTGCCATCAGATTTTTCTCGGTTGATTGAACTGACTTTTGGCTTCAGAACTTTGTCAAGACTTTGATGAAGAAACTGGAAGGGTCGAGACGGGTCTGGACCCTATCGCTTCCCCGGTCTGCGACGAAACTGCGATGAACGTGCTCCGACTAGAGTCCCGTATCGCCAGCGCCACAAGCTACCTCGCGCGCCTGAAGGAGGTTGTCTCTCGAATCGACTCGACGCTTTGGCTGGGGGCGACGCTTCAGAATGGTCTGGAATCTCTGATGACTCGACTGAACGAGATCCTTGGCCGAGTGCAAGAATGGAAGAAATCCTCCGCCCGGTGTGGTGCTGATGTGGCGCTGTCCCTGGTGCGAGTCCATTGCAAGGAGGCTCATGAAGACAAGCTGGCTGCGATCAAAGTCGCTAACACCAAAAAGCACGACTTTCGGTCCTTCATGGAGACTTTCATTGCTGCCGCTACTCGGATCACTGATGGGATCGATCTGGACTCGTTCGTGGAGCCTGCCAGCCCTCCTCCGGCCGAGTGAACAATCTTATGAAACTTGGATACGCTTTAAATTTGCCTCGGAATGCCGAGTGGTTTCTGTAACTGTTAAACTCCTTCGGGCATGGTGCCTGAGTACCTTTGATTCGCTGCTTGGAACCTTTTAGTATTTATCTGAACTTGGTTTATCGTTGAATATCTTCATGAATTCTCCGTCGAGTGGAACTCGTTCTTCACTCGAGACAACTTTTGTATTTGTGGCACAGCTCCGAAGGAGAAGGTAGCAGTCGACCTGCACCTCGTCGTCCTTGTGGGTCGGGATGGAGCGCACGTTGTATTTGTGGCGAAGCTCCAAAGGAGAAGGTGGCAGTCGACCTGCACCTCGTCGTCCTTGTGGATTGGGATGTGTTTCATACTTAGGCGAGTACTGGACTGCAGCTAAGCCTCCGAGTGGGAGGGTCGCTCTCCACTCGGTAGGATTTTTCAAACTTAGGCGAGTATTGGACTGCAGCTAAGCCCCCGAGTGGGAGGGTCGCTCTCCACTCGGTAGGATTTTCAAACTTAGGCGAGTACTGGACTGCAGCTAAGTCCCCGAGTGGGAGGATCGCTCTCCACTCAGTAGGATTTTTCAAACTTAGGCGAGTACTGGACTGCAGCTAAGCCCCCGAGTGGGAGGGTCGCTCACCACTCG
>NC_041388.1:534011969-534052573 GCF_002162155.2 Triticum dicoccoides
ACCACTCGGTAGGATTTTCAAATACTTAGGAGAGTACTGGACTGCAGCTAAGCCCCCGAGTGGGAGGCTGGCTCACCAGTCGGTAGGATTTTCAAATACTTAGGCGAGTACTGGACTGCAGCTAAGCCCCTGAGTGGGAGGCCGGCTCACCACTCGGTAGGAATTTCAAACACTTAAGCGAAACGGGTTCGCAGCTAAGCCCCCGAGTGGGAGGCTGGCTCACCACTCGGTAGGATTTTCAAACACTTAGGCGAAACAGGTTCACAGCTAAGCCTCCGAGTGAGAGGCTGGCTCACCACTCGGTAGGAAATTATTTTTACAAACTTAGGCGAAACGGATTCGCAGCTAAGCCACCCACTGCGGGATTTGTCACGCAAACAAAAACAATAACAATCACTGGGAAAATTATAACGCTCTTGTCTTTGATAAATAAACTACAGAAGTTTTTCTTATTACATCTCATCCGAGTGAAAATTCAAGTATAAAAGGGGCGGAGCAGCTCTGCATTCCAGGCTCGTGGCTCATCAATCTGGCGATCGACATTATAAAGGTGGTACGCTCCATTGTGGAGGACTCTGGTGACTATGAAGGAACCTTCCCAAGTAGGAGCGAGTTTGTGTGGTTTCTGTTCATCCACTCGGAGGACCAAGTCTCCTTCTTGGAAGGCTCGACTCTTCACATTTCTGGCATGGAATCGACGCAACTCTTGCTGATAGATGGTCGATCAGATCATGGCCATTTCTCTTTCTTCTTCCAGGAGGTCGACTGCGTCCTGCCGGGCTTGTTCTGCTTCATCTTCAGAGTAGAGCTCGACTCGGGGTGCGTTGTGAAGCAGGTCACTCGGCAAAACTGCTTCGGCTCTGTAGACCAGAAAGAATGGGGTTCTTCTAGTCGATCGGTTCGAGGTTGTCCTCAATCCCCAAAGAACTGATGGAAGCTCGTCAACCCATGCACCTGCTGCGTGCTTGAGATCGCGCATCAGTCGGGGTTTCAGTCATTTGAGAATTAAGCCGTTTGCTCTTTCCGCTTGTCCATTCGACTGGGGGTGAGCGACTGAAGCATAGTCGACTCATGTGCCTTGAGAGGCGCAAAAGGCTCTGAATTTGTCAGAATCAAAGTTTGACCCATTGTCAGTGATGATGCTGTGCGGAACTCCATATCTGAATATCAACTCTCAGATGAAACTGATAGCAGTGCAAGCATCAAGATTCTTGATAGGCTTAGCTTCAATCCATTTGGTGAACTTGTCGACTGCTACTAGCACATGAGTGAAGCTGCTCCTGCCCGTTCTCAGTGGTCCAACCATGTCCAGTCCCCAAACAGCGAAGGGCCAGACGAGTGGAATGGTTTTCAGGGCTGACGCGGGTTTGTGCGACATATTGGAGTAAAACTGACATCCTTCACATTTGTCGACTATCTCTTTCGCCATTTCATTCGCCCTTGGCCAGTAGAATCCCGCTCGGTATGCTTTAGCCACAATGGTCCAAGAGGATGCATGATGACCACAGGTCCCTGAGTGGATATCATCAAGGATTATCTGACCTTCTTCTAGTGTTATACACTTCTGACTGACTCCAGTCGCGCTATCTCTATATAACTGTCCCTTTATGACTGTAAAGTCCTTGGATCGATGGTCGATCTGTCGAGCCTCTTCTTCGTCCTCTGGGAGTTCTTTCCTTAGGATGTACGCGATGTACGGTACCGTCCAGTCGGGAGTGATGATCAAAACTTCCATGACCAGGTCGACCACAGTTGGAACTTCAAATTCAATCGGATCCGTGGCACTTTTTGGCTGCGGGGCTTCTTCAGTGAAAGGATCCTCCTGAACTGATGGTGTGTGGATGTGTTCCAAAAACACATTGCTGGGAATGGCTTCTCTTTTGGAACCTATTTTCGCCAAATCATCAGCTGCTTGATTTTTCAGTCGGGGTATGTGATGAAGTTCTAACCCCTCGAATTTCTTCTCCAGCTTTCTCACTGCATTGAAATAACCAGTCATGGCCGTACTTCTGACGTCCCACTCCTTCATCACTTGATTAACCACCAAATCTGAGTCGCCATAGACCATGAGGCGACGGATGCCGAGTGAAATGGCCATGCGCAACCCATATAAAAGTGCTTCATATTCTGCTTCGTTATTGGAGGAATCAAAGTGGATTTGAAGAACATATCTGAGCTTATCTCCTCGGGGGGAGACCAATACTACCCCGGCACTGGAAGCATTCAGCATTTTGGAACCGTCGAAGAACATGGTCCAATGCTCCGAGTGAACCTGAGTCGGCAGTTGTTGTTCAATCCACTCGGCGACGAAATCAGCTATTGCTTGGGACTTGATATCTTTCTTTGCCTCAAACTTGATATCTAGAGGAAGGAGTTCAATCGCCCATTTTGCCACTCGACCAGTTGCATCTCTGTTGTGCAGGATCTCTGACAATGGAGCATCGCTGACGACTGTAATGGAATGATCAGAGAAGTAGTGAGCAACCTTCTTTGTGGTCATATAAATCCCATATACAAGCTTCTGATAATGAGGATATCTTTGCTTCGACGGGGTCAAAACTTCAGAAATATAATATACTAGGCGCTGAACTTTGAAGGCTTTTCCTTCTTCTTCCCGCTCGACCGTAAGTACCGTACTAACGACTTGTCCCGTGGCTGCGATGTAAAGCAGCAAAGGCTCTTTGCTAATTGGGGCAGCAAGCACCAGTTGGGTGGAGAGCAGAGCTTTGAGCTCTGCAAACGCTGCATCAGCTTCAGGAGTCCACTCGAACTTGTCTGACTTCTTCATCAATCGGTAAAGAGGCAATGCCTTTTCACCGAGACGAGAGATGAATCGACTTAAAGCGGCCAAGCAACCAGTAAGCTTCTGGACGTCGTGCACTCGCACAGGATGTTTCATTCGGAGTATAGTACCGACTTTTTCTGGATTGGCGTCGATTCCCCATTCGGAAATGAGAAAACCGAGTAACTTTCCGCTAGGAACTCCGAATGTGCACTTTGATGGATTAAGCTTGATATCATACCTCCTGAGGTTGGCAAAGGTTTCAGCAAGGTCAGTCAGCAGGTCGGAACCGTTCCGTGACTTGACCACAATATCATCCATGTATGCTTCCACATTCCGACTGATTTGAGTGAGCAAACACTTCTGAATCATCCTCATGAATGTGGCTCCGGCATTCTTGAGGCCGAATGGCATGGTAACATAACAGAAGCACCCGAATGGAGTGATGAAAGCTGTTTTGATCTCGTCAGGTCCATACAGACGGATCTGATGGTACCCGGAATAGGCGTCTAATAAAGACAGTCGCTCACATCCCGCAGTCGAGTCGACTATCTGGTCGATGTGGGGGAGAGGAAAATGATCTTTCGGGCAGGCCCGATTGATATGTTTAAAGTCAATGCACATGCGAAGTGACTTGTCCTTCTTGGGGACCATGACTACGTTGGCGAGCCACTCGGAGTGGTAAATCTCTTGGATGAACTCCGCTGCTAAGAGCCGAGCCACCTCCTCACCAATACCCTTTCTCTTCTTGACGGCAGACCGTCGGAGATGTTCTTTGACAGGTTTCACTTTTGAGTTGACTCGTAGGCGGTGCTCAGCCAGCCCCTGGGAACACCTGGCATGTCAGAAGGCTTCCATGCGAAGATGTCCCAATTCTCACGGAGGAACTAGATGAGCGCTTCTTCCTATTTGGAGTCGAGTGTTGTTGAGATATGAGTCGGAGCAGCACTGTGATCGGTCGGGTGAATGTGAACCGACTTCGTTTCACCAGACGACTGAAAAGCTGATTCTGTAGCGGGCTTCTTGGCTCGCAACAAATCACTCGGGTCTGCAGTCTTCTGGTACTCCTGCAGCTCCACCACTGCCATCTGAGCATCAGCGATCTTTGAGCCTTTCTGAAAACACTCTTCTGCTTTCTTCCGATTGCCCGTAACAGTGATCACACCTTTGGGGCCAGGCATCTTCAATTTGAGATACACATAACATGGTCGAGCCATGAAGCGTGCATAAGCTAGCCTGCCCAAAATAACGTTATAAGCACTCTGGAAATCCACAACTTCGAACGTCAACTTTTCTTTGCGGTAATTCTTGGAATCACCGAAAACCACATCAAGAGCAATTTGGCCGAGTGACTCAGCCTTCTTCCCAGGAATGACTCCATGGAAACTCATGTTGCTGGTACTGAGTCTGGACATCGGAATGCCCATCCCTTTCAATGTCTCAGCATACAGTATGTTCAAACCACTGCCACCATCCATCAAGACTTTGGTCAGTCGAGTGCCTTCAACAACTGGGTCGACCACCAAAGCTTGCCTCCCAAGGGTGGCAATGTGTGTTGGGTGATCGGACTGGTCGAATGTGATGGCAGTCTGAGACCACTTCAGATAACTGGGTGTCTCCGGAGCAACCATATTCACCTCACGGTTGATAACTTTCAGTCGACTTTTGCTTTCAACATCAGCAAAAATCATCAAGGTGGAATTGACCTGGGGGTATCCATCATCACTGTCTTCCTTGTCCTCAACTTTGTCTGACTCCTTTTCCTTATCTTTGGGTTGTTTGCCCTGGAACTGCTGGATCAAGAGCCGACACTGTCGAGTGGTATGTTTCGGGTAAATGAGCTTACCCTCTTCATCTTTCTTGGTGTGGATGTGGCATGGAAAATCCAACACATCATTTCCGTCTTGGTCTTTAACTTTCTTGGGGTTCCAAGGCCCTTTGGGTTTCCCCTTAAACTTTCCTTGAGTTACAGCCAAGGCTTCCCCAGGAGCAGCTGGCTCGGCTTTCTGCTTCTGTTTCCGATTGGAATTTCCTCCCCCGATTTCTTGGGCGACTGACTTGTGCTTGCCACTCCGGAGTCGATCCTCATCTTCACCATTAGCGTACTTGGTGGCGATCTCCATCATCCGATTCAGAGACATGTCTCCGATTCGACCGAATTTCAGATTCAGTTCTCTGTACTTGACGCCTTCTTTGAAGGCACAAACTGCTTGGTGATCAGGCACATTCTCTATCGTGTTATGTAACGTGATCCATCTCTGGATGTAATCCCTCAAAGTTTCATTCGACTTCTACACGCAAGACCGCAGTTCCATCAGCCCTGCCGGTCGCTTGCATGTTCCTTCAAATGTGGTGACAAACACTCGGGCGAGATCTTCCCAAGTGTAAATGCTGCTGGGTGCTAACTGATTCAGCCATGCTCTGGCCGAGCCCTCTAACATGAGAGGCAGGTGCTTCATGGCCACTTCATTATTGCCGTCGCCAATCTGGACAGCTACTCGGTAGTCTTCAAGCCAAGTATCGGGCTTGGACTCACCGGTGAACTTACTGACTCCAGTCGCCAACCTGAAGTTGGGAGGGATCACAGCGGCCCTGATGGCTCTACTAAAGCACTCTGGCCCCGAAACATGTACTCTGCTGCTGGTAGGTGCGTCTCTGTCATGACCTTCTCGGTGAGCTCTATTCCTGTCAACCAAACCTTGAACGAGAATGGATCTCGCATCAAAGCCTGGTTCCCTAGGGTCGACTGGAATCCTTCGCCCAACACTATGAGGGTGTCTGTCATCCTGCTATCGAGGCACATACGATACACTCCTCAGGGGAGGGGTAGGCACTCGACGTCGATCGTCACGATTGAATCGGTGATCATACTGCTCATGGTTCCCGTACTGATCATGCCAGTCCCCACGTCCCTCACGCCTCGGGGGCGATCTTGGGCTATGAGCCGACTGGGCTATGTTTGCAACAATGGATCTGCTATGAATCCTGTTCCGCGACTAAGAAACAGCGGAATTCTGGTCTCCTGCTACTCGGAGTAACGCTCTGATCTGCAGCAAGCCTCTGCCAGCCTCTGACTGGGAAGGATGAATCGACTCTGCTATACGGGCTGCAGCTGCTAAATTCTGAATCGGAGTTCGATATACCTGCAGGGGCGGAAAGAGCCGACGTCAACTGGATTCTGGAACCCGTTGTCGCGCATGCTCGTCGAGTGCTCGCTGGAGGTTCTCCAGTCGAGTGCGCTCAGCCAAGTTTGCCAGGCGCGCGTCCTCCAAGGCACGAGCCTCGGGGGTTTCTCCAACGATAGGAGTGTGCAGTGCATCCATGTTCCGGCGACGAAGTTCTTCTCTCTGCAGCGATGTGAGAGGCTCGGGGAGATATTCCTCATGGGGATGCGACGGGTCGCCTCCACCTGCGCCTCCGTCGATGCGGGGAAAACCAGGAGGACTGCGCGGTCCATCGACCATCAGAACCTCCGCCGCCGGATCACTGCTGTCACACTCGGATGCGGTCTCTGCGGAGCCGGTCGACAGGTCGAATAGGCCGTAGAGGGATTCATCGGGCTCGATCGCCGCGACTTGAGGGGTGGCCGACTGGCGTGCCACCGCGTGTCTCACCCACCGCTGAAGTCTCGACCGACCGGAGCGCTTGCGCCGGCGGGAAACAGGAAGGGAGGACAACACAGGGGCCGACCGATAATGGGTCGACGGTTGCCGCAAGAGGACACCGCGGACGCACGCGCGAAAGTGCGTTGCCCCGCGGACAGGGAGTGCGTCCACGTCGAGCGGAGCCTCCTGAAGCCAAGCGGAGTCATCGGCGATGAACGTGAGCGCGCCGAGACAGATCTCGCGGCCCTCCACCAAAACTCCACCAGAAACCATGATGATTTGGATCGGAAAAGATCACAACTCCTCCAACAAATCGCTAAGACACCCGGCCCCATGGTGGGCGCCAACTGTCGTGGTTCTAAGTCTGACAGTAATGTAGGGGGGTAGGTATGGAGAGGCAAGATCTTAGCTATTGAGTAGTTGTAAGCACACGAGGTTTACGAGTTCAGGCCCTTCTCGGAGGAAGTAATAGCCTTATGTCTCGGAGCCCGGAGGCGGTCGACTGGATTATGTGTGTATGAATCACAGGGGTGCGAACCTTTTACACTGAGGAGGGGGTGGCTTATATAGAGTTCGCCAGACCCCTCCGGCCCTCAGTTATGCAGGGTTTTAAGTACATTAAGGTCGGGCGTTACTGGTAACACCCCTAATAAAGTGCTATGATGACCATAAAAGCTACTTAATGACCGACCGTTAGTGTGTGGAGTGACTTTAGGTCTCCTGGTCGTCGAGTGGTTGGATCTTGGTCAAGTGATTGCTTCTTGGTCGAGTGTCTTCGAGTCTGTCGAGTGGAACACCTCCAAGTCGATTGAAGGGTGATTTCTTCTAGAGATGTCCTTGGGCAGGGCAGTTAAGACAGGTCCATGACCCTTGTTGGGGAACGTAGTAATTTCAAAAAAATTCCTACGCACACGCAAGATCACGGTGATGCATAGCAACGAGAGGGGAGAGTGTGATCTACGTACCATTGTAGACCGACAGTGGAAGCGTTAGCACAATGCGGTTGATGTAGTCGTACGTCTTCACGGCCCGACCGATCAAGCACCGAAACTACGGCACCTCCGAGTTTTAGCACACGTTCAGCTCGATGATGATCCCCGGACTCCGATCTAGCAAAGTGTCGGGGAAGAGTTCCGTCAGCACGACGGCGTGATGACGATCTTGATGTACTATCGTCGCAGGGCTTCGCTTAAGCACCGCTACAATATTATCAAGGATTATGGTGGAAGGGGGCACCGCACACGGCTAAGAATATGATCACGTGGATCAACTTGTGTGTCTAGGGGTGCCCCCTGCCCCCGTATATAAAGGAGCAAGGGGAGGAGGCCGGCCGGCCCCTATTGGCGCGCCAGGAGGAGTCCTCCTCCTAGTAGGAGTAGGACTCCTACTAGGAGGGGGAAGGAAGTGGGGAGGGAGAAGGAAAGGGGGGCGTCGCCCCCCCTCTCCTAGTCCAATTCGGACCAGGGGGGAGGAGGCGCGCGGCCCACCCTGGCTGCCCCTCTCTCTCTCCACTAAGGCCCATATGGCCCATTACTTCTCCCGGTAGGGTTCCGGTAACCCTCCGGCTCTCCGGTTTTCTCCGAAATCACCCGGAACACTTCCGGTGTCCGAATATAGCCGTCCAATATATCAATATTTATGTCTCGACCATTTCTAGACTCCTCGTTATGTCCGTGATCACATCTGGGACTCCGAACTAACTTCGTTACATCAAAACTCATAAACTCATAATATAACTGTCATCGAAACCTTAAGCGTGCGGACCCTACGAGTTCGAGAACAATGTAGACATGACCGAGACACGTCTCCGGTCAATAACCAATAGCGGAACTTGGATGCTCATATTGGCTCCTACATATTCTACGAGGATCTTTATCGGTCAGACCTTATAACAACATACGTTGTTCCCTTTGTCATCGGTATTTTACTTGCCCGAGATTCGATCGTCGGTATCTCAATACCTAGTTCAATCTCGTTACCGGCAAGTCTCTTTACTCATTTCGTAATACATCATCTCGCAACTAACTCATTAGTTGCAATGCTTGCAAGGCTTATGTGATGTGCATTACCGAGAGGGCCCAGAGATACCTCTCCGACAATCGCAGTGAAAAATCCTTATCTCGAAATACGCCAACCCAACATGTACCTTTGGAGACACCTGTAGAGCTCCTTTATAATCACACAGTTACGTTGTGACGTTTGGTAGCACACAAAGTGTTCCTCCGGTAAACGGGAGTTGCATAATCTCATAGTCATAGGAACATGTATAAGTCATGAAGAAAGCAATAGCAACATATTAAACGATCGGCTGCTAAGCTAATGGAATGGGTCATGTCAATCACATCATCTCCTAATAATGTGATCCCGTTAATCAAATGACAACACATGTCTATGGTTAGGAAACATAACCATCTTTGATTAATGAGCTAGTCAAGTAGAGGCATACTAGTGACGTTTGGTTCGTCTATGTATTCACACAAGTATTATGTTTCCGGATAATACAATTCTAGCATGAATAATAAACATTTATCATGATATAAGGAAATAAAATAATAACATTATTATTGCCTCAAGGGCATATTTCCTTCAGTCTCCCACTTGCACTAGAGTCAATAATCTAGATTACACAGTAATGATTCTAACACCCATGGAGCTTTGGTGTTGATCATGTTTTGCTCGTGGAAGAGGCTTAGTCAATGGGTCTGCTACATTCAGATCCGTATGTATCTTGCAAATCTCTATGTCTCCCACCTGGACTAGATCCCGGATGGAATTGAAGCGTCTCTTGATGTGCTTGGTTCTCTTGTGAAATCTGGATTCCTTTGCCAAGGCAATTGCACCAGTATTGTCACAAAAGATTTTCATTGGACCCGATGCACTAGGTATGACACGTAGATCGGATATGAACTCCTTCATCCAGACTCCTTCGTTTGCTGCTTCCGAAGCAGCTATGTACTCCGCTTCACATGTAGATCCCGCCACAACGCTTTGTTTAGAACTGCACCAACTGACAGCTCCACCGTTTAATGTAAACACGTATCCGGTTTGCGATTTAGAATCGTCCGGATCAATGTCAAAGCTTGCATCAATGTAACCATTTAAGATGAGCTCTTTGTCACCTCCATATATGAGAAATATATCCTTAGTCCTTTTCAGGTATTTCAGGATGTTCTTGACCGTTGTCCAGTGATCTACTCCCGGATTACTTTGGTACCTACCTGCTAGACTTATAGCAAGACACACATCAGGTCTGGTACACAGCATTGCATACATGATAGAGCCTATGGCTGAAGCATAGGGAACATCTTTCATTTTCTCTCTATCTTCTGCATTGGTCGGGCATTGAGTCTTACTCAATTTCACACCTTGTAACACAGGCAAGAATCCTTTCTTTGCTTGATCCATTTTGAACTTTTTCAAAACTTTGTCAAGGTATGTGCTTTGTGAAAGTCCAATTAAGCGTCTTGATCTGTCTCTATAGATCTTAATGCCCAATATGTAAGCAGCTTCACCGAGGTCTTTCATTGAAAAACTCTTATTCAAGTATCCCTTTATGCTATCCAGAAATTTTATATCATTTCCGATTAGTAATATGTCATCTACATATAATATCAGAAATGCTACAGAGCTCCCACTCACTTTCTTGTAAATACAGGCTTCTCCAAAAGTCTGTACAAAACCAAATGCTTTGATCACACTATCAAAGCGTTTATTCCAACTCCGAGAGGCTTGCACCAGTCCATAAATGGATCGCTGGAGCTTGCACACTTTGTTAGCTCCCTTTGGATCGACAAAACCTTCTGGTTGCATCATATACAACTCTTCTTGCAGAAATCCATTCAGGAATGCAGTTTTGACGTCCATCTGCCAAATTTCATAATCATAAAATGCGGCAATTGCTAACATGATTCGGACAGACTTAAGCATCGCTACGGGTGAGAAGGTCTCATCGTAGTCAATCCCTTGAACTTGTCGAAAACCTTTTGCGACAAGTCAAGCTTTGTAGACAGTAACATTATCGTCAACGTCAGTCTTCTTGTTAAAGATCCATTTATTCTCAATTGCTTGCCGATCATTGGGCAAGTCAACCAAAGTCCATACTTTGTTCTCATACATGGATCCCATCTCAGATTTCATGGCTTCAAGCCATTTTGCGGAATCTGGGCTCACCATCGCTTCTCCATAGTTTGTAGGTTCATCATGATCTAGTAGCATGACTTCCAGAACAGGATTACCGTACCACTCTGGTGCGGATCTTACTCTGGTTGATCTACGAGGTTCAGTAGTATCTTGTTCTGAAGCTTCATGATCATCATCATTAGCTTCCTCACTAATTGGTGTAGGTGTCACAGAAACTGGTTTCTGTGATGTACTAATTTTCAATAAGGGAGCAGGTACAGTTACCTCATCAAGTTCTACTTTCCTCCCACTCACTTCTTTCGAGAGAAACTCCTTCTCTAGAAAGTTTCCGAATTTAGCAACAAAAGTTTTGCCTTCGGATCTGTGATAGAAGGTGTATCCAATAGTTTCCTTTAGATATCCTATGAAGACACATTTCTCTGATTTGGGTTCGAGCTTATCAGGTTGAAGCCTTTTCACATAAGCATCGCAACCCCAAACTTTCAGAAACGACAACTTTGGTTTCTTGCCAAACCATAGTTCATAAGGTGTCGTCTCAACGGATTTTGATGGTGCCCTATTTAACGTGAATGCGGCCGTCCCTAGAGCATAACCCCAAAACAATAGCGGTAAATCAGTAAGAGACATCATATATCGCACCATATCTAGTAAAGTATGATTACGACGTTCGGACACACCATTACGCTGTGGTGTTCCGGGTGGCGTGAGTTGCGAAACTATTCCGCATTGTTTCAAATGTACACCAAACTCGTAACTCAAATATTCTCCTCCACGATCAGATCGCAGGAATTTTATTTTCTTGTTACGATGAATTTCAACTTCACTCTAAAATTCTTTAAACTTTTCAAATGTTTCAGACTTATGTTTCATTAAGTAGATATACCCATATCTGCTTAAGTCATCTGTGAAGGTGAGAAAATAACGATATCCGCCACGAGCCTCAACATTCATCGGACCATATACATCTGTATGTATGATTTCCAACAAATCTGTTGCTCTCTCCATAGTACCGGAGAACGGTGTTTTTGTCATCTTACCCATAAGGCATGGTTCGCAAGTACCAAGTGATTCATAATCAAGTGGTTCCAAAAGCGCACCAGCATGGAGTTTCTTCATGCGCTTTACACCGATATGACCCAAACAGCAATGCCACAAATAAGTTGCACTATCATTATCAACTCTGCATCTTTTGGCTTCAACATTATGAATATGTGTGTCACTACTATCGAGATTTAATAAGAATAGACCACTCTTTAAGGGTGCATGACCATAAAAGATATTACTCATATAAGTAGAACAACCATTATTCTCTGATTTAAATGAATAACCGTCTCGCATCAAACAAGATCCAGATATTCATGCTTAATGCTGGCACCAAATAACAATTATTTAGGTCTAATACTAATCCCGAAGGTAGATGTAGAGGTAGCGTGCCGACCGCGATCACATCGACTTTGGAACTATTTCCCACGCGCATCATCACCTCGTCCTTAGCCAATCTTCGCTTAATCCGTAGTCCCTATTTCGAGTTGCAAATGTTAGCAACAGAACCAGTATCAAATACCCAGGTGCTACTGCGAGCATTATTAAGGTACACATCAATAACATGTATATCACATATACCTTGTTCACCTTGCCATCCTTCTTATCCGCCAAATACTTGGGGCAGTTCCGCTTCTAGTGAGCAGTCTGCTTGCAGTAGAAGCACTCAGTTTCAGGCTTAGGTCCAGGTTTGGGTTTCTTCTCTTGAGTAGCAACTTGCTTGCTGTTCTTTTTGAAGTTCCCCTTCTTCTTCCCTTTGCCCTTTTTCTTGAAATTAGTGGTCTTATTGACCATCAACACTTGATGCTCCTTCTTGATTTCTACCTCCGCATCTTTTAGCATTGCGAAGAGCTCGGGAATAGTCTTATTCATCCCTTGCATATTATAGTTCATCACGAAGCTCTTGTAGCTTGGTGGCAGTGATTGGAGAATTCTGTCAATGGCACAATCATCTGGAAGATTAACTCCCAATTGAATCAAGTGATTATTATACCCAGACATTTTGAGTATATGCTCACTGACAGAACTGTTCTCCTCCATCTTGCAGCTATAGAACTTATTGGAGACTTCATATCTCTCAATCCGGGCATTTGCTTGAAATATTAACTTCAACTCCTGGAACATCTCATATGCTCCATGACGTTCAAAACATTGTTGAAGTCCCGATTCTAAGCCGTAAAGCATGGCACACTGAACTATTGAGTAGTCATTAGCTTTGCTCTGCAAGACGTTCATAACATCTGGTGTTGCTCCAGCAGCAGGCCTGGCACCCAGCGGTGCTTCCAGGACGTAATTCTTTTGTGCAACAATGAGGATAATCCTCAAGTTACGGACCCAGTCCGTGTAATTGCTACCATCATCTTTCAACTTTGCTTTCTCAAGGAACGCATTAAAATTCAACGGAATAACAACACGGGCCATCTATCTACAATCAAACATAAACAAGCAAGATACTATCAGGTACTAAGTTCATGATAAATTTAGGTTCAATTTGTTGGAAATATGCCCTAGAGGCAATAATAAAAGCATTATTATTATATTTCCTTGTTCATGATAATTGTCTTTTATTCATGCTATAATTGTGTTATCCAGAAATTGTAATACATGTGTGAATAATAGACACCAACATGTCCCTAGTAAGCCTCTAGTTGACTAGCTCGTTGATCAATAGATAGTCATGGTTTCCTGACTATGGGCATTGGATGTCATTGATAACGAGATCACATCATTAGGAGAATGATGTGATGGACAAGACCCAATCCTAAGCTTAGCTCAAAGATCGTGTAGTTCATTTGCTGTAGCTTTTCTGAATGTCAAGTATCTTTTCCTTAGACCATGAGATCGTGTAACTCCCGGATACTGTCGGAGTGCTTTGGGTGTACCAAACGTCACAACGTAACTGGGTGACTATAAAGGTATACTACGGGTATCTCCGAAAGTGTCTGTTGGGTTGACACGGATCAAGACTGGGATTTGTCACTTAGTATGACGGAGAGGTATCTCTGGGCCCACTCGGTAATGCATCATCACAATGAGCTCAAAGTGACCAAGTGTCTGGTCACGGGATCATGCATTACGGTACGAGTAAAGTGACTTGCCGGTAACGAGATTGAACGAGGTATTGGGATAATGACGATCGAATCTCGGGCAAGTAACGTACCGATTGACAAAGGGAATTGTATACGGGGTTGCTTGAATCCTCGACATCGTGGTTCATCCGATGAGATCATCGAGGAGCATGTGGGAGCCAACATGGGTATCCAGATCCCGCTGTTGGTTATTGATATGAATATGCAGTAACCCGAAAGTTGTTCGGAGTCCCGGATGAGATCCCGGACGTCACGAGGAGTTCCGGAATGGTCCGGAGGTAAAGAATTATATATAGGAAGTGCTATTTCGGCCATCGGGACAAATTTCAGGGTCACCGGTATTGTACCGGGTCCACCGGAAGGGTCCCGGGGGTCCACCGGGTGGGGCCACCCATCCCGGAGGGCCCCATGGGCTGAAGTGGGAGGGGGAACCAGCCCTTAGTGGGATGGTGCGCCTCCCTTGGCCCAACCCCTTGCGCCTAGGGTTGAAACCCTAGGGTGGGGGGGGGCGCCCACTTGCCTTGGAGGGCACTCCAACCCCCCTGACCGCCGCCCCCTTGGGAGATGGATCTCCAGGGCCGGCGCCCCCCTGGGGGCCTATATAAAGGGAGGGGAGGGAGGGGCAGCCGCACCCTTGAGTCTTGGCGCCCTCCCTCTCCCATGCTACACCTCTCCTCCTCCGTAGAGCTCGGCGAAGCCCTGCCGGAGTGCTGCTTCTCCATCATCACCACGCCGTCGTGCTGCTGCTGGAGCGATCTTCCTCAACCTCTCCTTCCCCTTGCTGGATCAAGAAGGAGGAGACGTTACGCTGACCGTACGTGTGTTGAACGCGGAGGTGCCGTCCGTTCGGCGCTAGGATCTCCGTGATTTGGATCACGTCGAGTACGACTACCTCATCCCTGTTCTTTGAACGCTTCCGCTCGCGATCTACAAGGTACGTAGATGCATCCAACCACTCGTTGCTAGATGAACTCATAGATGGATCTTGGTGAAACCGTAGGAATTTTTTTTGTTTTTTGCAACATTCCCCAACAGTGGCATCATGAGCTAGGTCTATGCGTAGTTCTCTATGCACGAGTAGAACACAATTTGTTGTGGGCGTTGATGTTGTCAACTTTCTTGCCGCTACTAGTCTTATCTTGCTTCAACGGTATTATGGGATGAAGCGTCCCGGACCAACCTTACACGTACGCTTACGTGAGACCGGTTCCACCGACTAACATGCACTAGTTGCATAAGGTGGCTGGCGGGTGTCTGTCTCTCCCACTTTAGTTGGAGCGGATTCGATGAAAAGGGTCCTTATGAAGGGTAAA
Organism: Triticum dicoccoides; assembly: GCF_002162155.2. NCBI lineage: Eukaryota > Viridiplantae > Streptophyta > Magnoliopsida > Poales > Poaceae > Triticum > Triticum dicoccoides. The sequence goes on from NC_041388.1 coordinate 534,026,941, forward strand.
TAGAAGTTGACAAATCACGTTGTGGCTTTCACGTAGGTAAGAAAACGTTCTTGCTAGAACCCTATTGCAGCCACGTAAAACTTGCAACAACAATTAGAGGACGTCTAACTTGTTTTTGTAGCAAGTGTTTTGTGATGTGATATGGCCAAAGTTGTGATGAATGATGAATGATATACATGTGATGTATGAGATGGTCATGCTATTGTAATAGGAATCACGACTTGCATGTCGATGAGTATGACAACCGGCAGGAGCCATAGGAGTTGTCTTTATTTTTTGTATGACCTGCGTGTCATTGAGAAACGCCATGTAAATTACTTTACTTTATTGCTAAACGCATTAGCCGTAGTAGTAGAAGTAATAGTTGGCGAGCAACTTCATGGAGGCACGATGATGGAGATCATGATGATGGAGATCATGGTGTCATGCCGGTGATAAGATGATCATGGAGCCCCAAGATGGAGATCAAAGGAGCTATGTGATATTGGCCATATCATGTCACTTTTATTATTTGATTGCATGTGATGTTTATCATGTTTTTGCATCTTGTTTACTTAGAACGACGGTAGTAAATAAGATGATCCCTCGTAATAATTTCAAGAAAGTGTTCCCCCTAACTATGCACCGTTGCGACAGTTCGTTGTTTCGAAGCACCACGTGATGATCGGGTGTGATAGATTCTAACGTTCACATACAACGGGTGTAAGACAGATTTACACATGCAAACACTTAGGTTGACTTGACGAGCCTAGCATGTACAGACATGGCCTCGGAACACAAAAGACTGAAAGGTCGAGCATGAGTCGTATAGAAGATACGATCAACATGAAGATGTTCACCGATGTTGACTAGTCCATCTCACGTGATGATCGGACACGGCCTAGTTAACTCGGATCATGTTATACTTAGATGACTGGAGGGATGTCTATCTAAGTGGGAGTTCATTGAATAATTTGATTAGATGAACTTAATTATCATGAACTTAGTCTAAATATTTACAATATGTCTTGTAGATCAAATGGCCAACGTAGTCCTCAACTTCAATGCGTTCCTAGAGAAAACCAAGCTGAAAGACGATGGCAGCAACTACACGGACTGGGTCCGGAACCTGAGGATCATCCTCATAGCTGCCAAGAAAGATTATGTCCTACAAGCACCGCTGGGTGACGCACCTGTTCTCCCTGCAGAACAAGACGTTATGAACGCTTGGCAGGCACGTACCGATGACTACTCCCTCGTTCAGTGCGGCATGCTTTACAGCTTAGAGCCGGAGCTCCAAAAACGTTTTGAGACACGGAGCATATGAGATGTTCGAAGAGCTGAAAATGGTTTTCCAAGCTCATGCCCGGGTCGAGAGATATCAAGTCTCTGACAAGTTCTTCAGCTGTAAGATGGAGGAAAACAGTTCTGTCAGTGAGCACATACTCACTATGTCTGGGTTGCATAACCGCTTTACTCAGCTGGGAGTTAATCTCCCGGATGACGCGGTCATTGACAGAATCCTTCAATCGCTTCCACCGAGCTACAAGAGCTTTGTGATGAACTTCAATATGCAGGGGATGGAAAAGACCATTCCTGAAGTATTTGCTATGCTGAAATCGGCAGAAGTAGAAGTCAAAAAGGAACATCAAGTGTTGATGGTGAATAAAACCACTAAGTTCAAAAAGGGCAAGGGTAAGAAGAACTTCAAGAAGGACGGCAAGGGAGTTGCCGCGCCCGGCAAGCAAGCTGCCGGGAAGAAGCCAAATAATGGACCCAAGCCCGAGACTGAGTCTTTTTATTGCAAGGAAAGTGGTCACTGGAAGCGGAACTGCCCCAAATACTTAGCGGACAAGAAGGCCGGCATCACAAAAGGTATATGTGATATACATGTAATTGATGTGTACCTTACCAGTACTTGTAGTAGCTCTTGGGTATTTGATACCGGTGCAGTTGCTCACATTTGTAACTCAAAGCAGGAGCTTCGGAATAAGCGGAGACTAACGAAGGACGAGGTGACGATGCGCGTCGGGAATGGTTCCAAGGTCGATGTGATCGCCGTCGGCACGCTACCTCTACATTTACCTACGAGATTAATTTTAAACCTGAATAATTGTTATTTAGTGCCAGCTTTGAGCATGAACATTGTATCAGGATCTCGTTTAATTTGAGATGGCTACTCATTTAAATCCGAGAATAATGGTTGTTCTATTTATATGAGAGATATGTTTTATAGTCATGCTCCGATGGTGAATGGTTTATTCTTAATGAATCTCGAGCGTAATGCTACACATATTCATAGTGTGAGTACCAAAAGATGTAAGGTTGATAATGATAGTCCCACATACTTGTGGCACTGCCGCCTTGGTCACATAGGTGTCAAACGCATGAAGAAGCTCCATGCAGATGGACTTTTAGAGTCTCTTGATTACGACTCATTTGACACATGCGAACCATGCCTCATGGGTAAGATGACCAAGACTCCGTTCTCAGGAACAATGGAGCGAGCAACCAACTTATTGGAAATCATACATAATGATGTGTGCGGTCCAATGAGTGTTGAGGCTCGCGGTGGCTATCGTTATGTTCTCACCCTCACTGATGACTTGAGTAGATATGGGTATATCTATTTGATGAAACACAAGTCTGAGACCTTTGAAAAGTTCAAGGAATTTCAGAGTGAGGTTGAAAATCAACGTGACAGGAAAATCAAGCTCCTACGATCAGATCGTGGGGGAGAATACTTGAGTCACGAATTTGGCACACACTTAAGAAAATGTGGAATAGTTTCACAACTCACGCCGCCTGGAACACCTCAGCGTAATGGTGTGTCCGAACGTCGTAATCGCACTCTATTAGATATGGTGCGATCTATGATGTCTCTTACCGATTTACCGCTATCTTTTTGGGGCTATGCTTTAGAGACTACCGCATTCACTTTAAATAGGGCTCCGTCGAAATCCATTGAGACGACACCATATGAATTATGGTTTGGGAAGAAACCAAAGCTGTCGTTTCTAAAAGTTTGGGGATGCGATGCTTATGTCAAGAAACTTCAACCTGAAAAGCTCGAACCCAAGTCGGAAAAATGCGTCTTCATAGGATACCTAAAGAAACTATTGGGTATACCTTCTACCTCGGATCCGAAGGCAAGATCTTTGTTGCCAAGAATGGATCCTTTCTAGAGAAAGAGTTTCTCTCGAAAGAAGTAAGTGGGAGGAAAGTAGAACTTGATGAAGTATTACCTCTTGAACCGGAAAAAGGCGCAACTCAAGAAAATGTTCCTGAGGTGCCTGCACCGACTAGAGAGGAAGTTGATGATGATACTTCTGATCAAGCTCCTACTGAAATTCATAGGTCCACAAGGACACGTTCCGCACCAGAGTGGTACGGCAACCCTGTCTTGGAAATCATGTTGTTAGACAACGGTGAACCTTCGAACTATGAAGAAGCGATGGCAGGCCCGGATTCTGACAAATGGCTAGAAGCCATGAAATCTGAGATAGGATCCATGTATGAAAACGAAGTATGGACTTTGACTGACTTGCCCGTTGAGCGGCAAGCCATAGAAAATAAATGGATCTTTAAGAAGAAGACAGACGCGGATGGTAATGTGACCATCTATAAAGCTCGGCTTGTCGCTAAGGGTTATCGACAAGTTCAAGGGGTTGACTATGATGAGACTTTCTCACCGGTAGCGAAGCTAAAGTCCGTCCGAATCATGTTAGCAATTGCCGCATTCTATGATTATGAGATATGGCAAATGGACGTCAAAACGGCATTCCTTAATGGTTTCCTTAAGGAAGAATTGTATATGATGCAACCGGAAGGTTTTGTCGATCCTAAGAATGCTGACAAGGTGTGCAAGCTCCAACGCTCGATTTATGGGCTGGTGCAAGCATCTCGGAGTTGGAACATTCGCTTTGATGAGATGATCAAAGCGTTTGGGTTTACACAGACTTATGGAGAAGCCTGCGTTTACAAGAAAGTGAGTGGAAGCTCTGTAGCATTTCTCATATTATATGTAGATGCCATACTTTTGATGGGAAATGATATAGAACTCTTGGACAGCATTAAGGCCTACTTGAATAAGAGTTTTTCAATGAAGGACCTTGGAGAAGCTGCTTATATATTAGGCATCAAGATCTATAGAGATAGACCGAGACGCCTCATAGGTCTTTCACAAAGCACATACCTTGATAAGATATTGAAGAAGTTCAATATGGATAAGTCTAAGAAGGGGTTCTTACCTGTGTTACAAGGTGTGAAATTGAGCTCAGCTCAATGTCCGACCACGGCAGAAGATATAGAAGAGATGAGTGTCATCCCCTATGCCTCAGCCATAGGTTCTATTATGTATGCCATGCTGTGTACCAGACCTGATGTAAACCTTGCCGTAAGTTTGGTAGGAAGGTACCAAAGTAATCCCGGCAAGGAACACTGGACAGCGGTCAAGAATATCCTGAAGTACCTGAAAAGGACTAATGAAATGTTTCTCGTTTATGGAGGTGATGAAGAGCTCATCGTAAAGGGTTACGTCGATGCTAGCTTCAACACAGATCTGGATGACTCTAAGTCACAAACCGGATACATGTATATTTTGAATGGTGGGGCAGTAAGCTGGTGCAGTTGCAAGCAGAGCGTCGTGGCGAGATCTACATGTGAAGCGGAGTACATGGCATCCTCGGAGGCAGCGCATGAAGCAATTTGGGTGAAGGAGTTCATCACCGACCTAGGAGTCATACCCAATGCGTCGGGGCCGATCAAACTCTTCTGTGACAACACTGGAGCTATTGCACTTGCCAAGGAGCCCAGGTTTCACAAGAAGACCAGGCACATCAAGCGTCGCTTCAACTCCATTCATGAAAATGTTCAAGATGGAGACATAGATATTTGTAAAGTACATACGGACCTGAATGTAGCAGATCCGTTGACTAAACCTCTCCCTAGAGAAAAACATGATCAACACCAGAATTCCATGGGTGTTCGATTCATCAGAATGTAACTAGATTATTGACTCTAGTGCAAGTGGGAGACTGTTGGAAATATGCCCTAGAGGCAATAATAAAAGCATTATTATTATATTTCCTTGTTCATGATAATTGTCTTTTATTCATGCTATAATTGTGTTATCCGGAAATCGTAATACATGTGTGAATAATAGACACCAACATGTCCCTAGTAAGCCTCTAGTTGACTAGCTCGTTGATCAATAGATAGTCATGGTTTCCTGACTATGGGCATTGGATGTCATTGATAACGAGATCACATCATTAGGAGAATGATGTGATGGACAAGACCCAATCCTAAGCTTAGCTCAAAGATCGTGTAGTTCATTTGCTGTAGCTTTTCTGAATGTCAAGTATCTTTTCCTTAGACCATGAGATCGTGTAACTCCCAGATACTGTCGGAGTGCTTTGGGTGTACCAAACGTCACAACGTAACTGGGTAACTATAAAGGTATACTACGGGTATCTCCGAAAGTGTCTGTTGGGTTGACACGGATCAAGACTGGGATTTGTCACTCCGTATGACGGAGAGGTATCTCTGGGCCCACTCGGTAATGCATCATCACAATGAGCTCAAAGTAACCAAGTGTTTGGTCACGGGATCATGCATTATGGTATGAGTAAAGTGACTTGCCGGTAACGAGATCGAACGAGGTATTGGGATACCGACGACCGAATCTCGGGCAAGTAACGTACCGATTGACAAAGGGAATTGTATACGGGGTTGCTTGAATCCTCAACATCGTGGTTCATCCGATGAGATCATCGAGGAGCATGTGGGAGCCAACATGGGTATCCAGATCCCGCTGTTGGTTATTGACCGGAGAGCAATCTCGGTCATGTCTACATGTCTCCCGAACCCGTAGGGTCTACACACTTAAGGTTCGGTGACGCTAGGGTTGTAGGGATATGAATATGGAGTAACCCGAAAGTTGTTCGGAGTCCCGGATGAGATCCCGGACGTCACGAGGAGTTCCGGAATGGTCCGGAGGTAAAGAATTATATATAGGAAGTGCTATTTCGGCCATCAGGACAAGTTTCAGGGTCACCGGTATTGTACCGGGTCCACCGGAAGGGTCCCGGGGGTCCACCGGGTGGGGCCACCCATCCCGGAGGCCCCATGGGCTGAAGTGGGAGGGGGAACCAGCCCTTAGTGGGCTGGTGCGCCCCCCTTGACCCAACCCCTTGCGCCTAGGGTTGAAACCCTAGGGTGGGTGGGCGCCCACTTGCCTTGGGGGGCACTCCAACCCCCCTGGCCGCCGCCCCCTTGGGAGATGGATCTCCAGGGCCGCCCCCTGGGGGCCTATATAAAGGGAGGGGAGGGAGGGACAGCCGCACCCTTGAGTCTTGGCGCCCTCCCTCTCCCCTGCTACACCTCTCCTCCTCCGTAGAGCTCGGCGAAGCCCTGCCGGAGTGCTGCTTCTCCATCATCACCACGCCGTCGTGCTGTTGCTGGAGCGATCTTCCTCAACCTCTCCTTCCCCTTGCTGGATCAAGAAGGAGGAGACGTTACGCTGACCGTACGTGTGTTGAACGCGGAGGTGCCGTCCGTTCGGTGCTAGGATCTCCGGTGATTTGGATCACGTCGAGTACGACTCCCTCATCCCTGTTCTTTGAACGCTTCCGCTTGCGATCTACAAGGTACGTAGATGCATCCAACCACTCATTGCTAGATGAACTCATAGATGGATCTTGTTGAAACCGTAGGAATTTTTTTTGTTTTCTGCAACGTTCCCCAACACAATTAATCATATTACTAAAGAACTCCCACTTAGATAGACATCCCTCTAATCCTCTAAGTGATTACGTGATCCAAATCAACTAAACCATGTCCGATCATCACGTGAGATGGAGTAGTTTCATTGGTGAACATCACTATGTTGATCATATCTACTATATGATTCATGCTCGACCTTTCGGTCTCTGTGTTCCGAGGCCATATCTGTATATGCTTGGCTCGTCAAGTATAACCTGAGTATTCTGCGTGTGCAACTGTTTTGCACCCGTTGTATTTGAACGTAGAGCCTATCACACCCGATCATCACGTGGTGTCTCAGCACGAAGAACTTTCACAATCGTGCATACTCAAGGAGAACACTTCTTGATAATTAGTGAGAGATCATCTTAAAATGCTACCGTCAATCAAAGCAAGATAAGATGCATAAAAGATAAACATCACATGCAATCAATATAAGTGATATGATATCTCCATCATCATCTTGTGCTTGTGATCTCCATCTTCGAAGCACCATCGTGATCACCATCGTCACCAGCGCGACACCTTGATCACCATCGTAGCATCGTTGTCGTCTCGCCAATCTTATGCTTCCACGACTATCGCTACCGCTTAGTGATAAAGTAAAGCATTACAGCACAATTGCATTGCATACAATAAAGCGACAACCATATGGCTCCTGCCAGTTGCCGATAACTTGGTTACAAAACATGATCATCTCACACAATAAAATTTAGCATCATGTCTTGACCATATCACATCACAACATGCCCTGCAAAAACAAGTTAGACGTCCTCTACTTTGTTGTTGCAAGTTTTACGTGGCTGCTACGGGCTTAAGCAAGAAGCAATCTTACCTACGCATCAAAACCACAACGATAGTTTGTCAAGTTGGTGCTGTTTTAACCTTCGCAAGGACCGGGCGTAGCCACACTCGGTTCAACTAAAGTTGGAGAAACTGTCACCCGCTAGCCACCTTTGTGCAAAGCACGTCGGGAGAACCGGTCTCGCGTAAGCGTACACGTAATGTCGGTCCGGGCCGCTTCGTCCAACAATACCGCCGAACCAAAGTATGACATGCTGGTAAGCAGTATGACTTATATCGCCCACAACTCACTTGTGTTCTACTCGTGCATATAACATCAACACATAAAACCTAGGCTCGGATGCCACTGTTGGGGAACGTAGTAATTTCAAAAAAAATCCTACGCACACGCAAGATCATGGTGATGCATAGCAATGAGAGGGGAGAGTGTGATCTACGTACCCTTGTAGACCGACAGCGGAAGCGTTAGCACAACGCGGTTGATGTAGTCGTACGTCTTCACGGCCCGACCGATCAAGCACCGAAACTACGGCACCTTCGAGTTTTAGCACACGTTCAGCTCAATGACGATCCCCGGACTCCGATCCAGCAAAGTGTCGGGGAAGAGTTCCGTTAGCACGACGGCGTGATGACGATCTTGATGTACTACCGTCGCAGGGCTTCGCCTAAGCACCGCTACAATATTGTTGAGGATTATGGTGGAAGGGGGCACCGCACACGGCTAAGAATATGATCACGTGGATCAACTTGTGTGTCTAGGGGTGCCCCCTGCCCCCGTATATAAAGGAGCAAGGGGAGGAGGCCGTTCGGCCCCTATTGGCGCGCCAGGAGGAGTCCTCCTCCTAGTAGGAGTAGGACTCCTACTAGGAGGGGGAAGGAAGTGGGGAGGGAGAAGGAAAGGGGGGCGCCGCCCCCCTCTCCTAGTCCAATTCAGACTAGGGGGGAGGAGGCGCGCGGCCCACCCTGGCTGCCCCTATCTCTCTCTCCACTAAGGCCCATATGGCCCATTCCTTCTCCCGCTAGGGTTCCGGTAACCCTCCGGCTCTCCGGTTTTCTCCGAAATCACCCGGAACACTTCCGGTGTCCGAATATAGCCGTCCAATATATCAATCTTTATGTCTCGACCATTTAGAGACTCCTCGTTATGTCCGTGATCACATCCGGGACTCCAAACTAACTTCGGCACATCAAAACTCATAAACTCATAATATAACTGTCATCGAAACCTTAAGCGTGCGGACCCTACGGGTTCGAGAACAATGTAGACATGACCGAGACATGTCTCCGGTCAATAACCAATAGCGGAACCTGGATGCTCATATTGGCTCCTACATATTCTACGAAGATCTTTATCGGTTAGACCGCATAACAACATACGTTGTTCCCTTTGTCATCGGTATTTTACTTGCCCGAGATTCGATTGTCGGTATCTCAATACCTAGTTCAATCTCGTTACCGGCAAGTCTCTTTACTCGTTTCGTAATACATCATCTCGCAACTAACTCATTAGTTGCAATGCTTGCAAGGCTTATGTGATGTGCATTACCGAGAGGGCCCAGAGATACCTCTCCGACAATCGGAGTGACAAATCCTAATCTCGAAATACGCCAACCCAACATGTACCTTTGGAGACACCTGTAGAGCTCCTTTATAATCACCCAGTTATGTTGTGACGTTTGGTAGCACACAAAGTGTTCCTCTGGTAAACGGGAGTTGCATAATCTCATAGTCATAGGAACATGTATAAGTCATGAAGAAAGCAATAGCAACATACTAAACGATCGGGTGCTAAGCTAATGGAATGGGTCATGTCAATCACATCATTATCCTAATAATGTGATCCCGTTAATCAAATGACAACACATGTCTATGGTTAGGAAACATAACCATCTTTGATTAATGAGCTAGTCAAGTAGAGGCATACTAGTGACGTTTGGTTTGTCTATGTATTCACACAAGTATTATGTTTCCGGATAATACAATTCTAGCATGAATAATAAACATTTATCATGATATAAGGAAATAAAATAATAACATCATTATTGCCTCTAGGGCATATTTCCTTCAACCCTACCCTAGGTACATAGCTTCATCACCAGGCGTTCTGCCAGCGAGGGCCGACGTGCATGGCTTTGTATCGATACGCGAGAATCATGCATGTTCGTCTTCATTAGGCTGTTGCGACGCGAAGGTTAGGGTTCGTCGCCGCAGAAAGCAGGGTTTTCCAGCTGCTATTGGGCGCGAGAGGAGACGATCCGGACTGGTCGCGGCGCCGGTGGTAGGCGGGATCGCGATGCCGCCGAAGGGACACCCACCGCCGAAGCCCGTTCCTGTGGCGACAACGGGGTCGGGGATGGCTGGAGCTACTCCGGCGCAGGGTGTGGGGCCGGCCGCGCCGGTGCCCGCGCGGGTCGTGGCACCGCCGCCGGCTAGGCCTGCGTAGCCGCAGCCCAGGGCTGCACCCCCGCCACCGCAGCCGTAGCACAGGGCTGCCCCCCCCCCCACTACCGCAGTGCCCTTGGCCTAAGAAGATGGCCGGCGGGCGTGGAGACTCTGTTCAGGGAGGGAGTGGCCGCGGCTCGGGCGGTTTCACGGGAGACGGCCACTACCCCCAACGTGGTCAGTAGGGTGACGACGGCTTCAATGCCTATGGTGAAGGGCTTCATCGAGGTTCTTCATCGACCGGAGGTGGTCGCGGCTATGCTGGGGCTGATCGCGGAGCTGATAATCAAGGTTTTCAAGGGTTGCCCGACAATTTTGTGGAAGGGGCAGTTGGACCCAATAACCGCTCCTTCCGTGGCCATTTCTGTGGTGGTCGTGGTGGCTACCGACGTCCCCCTCCACCTCGCCATGTTCCTGTTGCTACGGGTTCCGCATCAAGCATTGAGGAGGGGATCACAGATGGTACGGTTCTGCCACAGGTTGCCGTGGAGAGTGTTCGAGCCCTTGCTGATGTGACGGTGCCGGAGCCCTCCCAATCTGGTGATGCTTTGTCAGACAAAGGCACGGAGAAGTCTGAGGGAGACAAACCATCCAAGTGGGCGACTAAGAAGAAGAAGTTGACATGTTTTCGATGCGGAGAACTGGGTCACTTTATGGCTGATTGCTCTGGTGAGTTATGTGATTTATGCCGGAAACCGAAACATACGGCAGCGGAGTGTCCACTTCTTCTGGGGCCCAAACCTACGGTTAGCATTTATGGGGTCTGTTGCGCTGAGTTGATGTTTTTTGAGTCACCAAGTGTGGCTCCGGTGGCTCCCGTGGTTGAAACCTCCTTCCCAGGCGTGGTTAAGGTGGTTCATGGCCCTCTCACTGAAGCTCAGATTATTCAGCAGTTGCGGGAGTTGGCACCGGGTAAGTTCTAGTGGTCTTTGTTGAAGTTATCAGATCAGACTTACAAAGTGGAGTTTCCGTCCAAGGAGGATCAGATGAGAATTCTGAAGTTTGGCATGTGTCGGGTTACTAGTACAAGTTTTGTGTTGCAGTTTGATGAGTGGAAAAAGAAAGAGCCTCAAGGCAAGCCGCTGATTCAGATTTGGGTTCATTTTTCGGGGGCGCCTTCTGAGCCCTTGGATAGCTTCCTGGTCACTTGGAGCCTGGGATCTATGCTCGGCAAGACGGAGCAGCTGGATATGCCTTTCACGTGTTCCCATGGTGTGGCACGTTTGCTGGTTAGTGTGGCTAACATTGAGTTCTTGCCGGATGTGGTAAGATGGACTCACGAGGGAGTCGCGTATATGCCGGATGTTGAGTATGAGGACCCCGATTTGTTCAAGGAGTTTGAGGAGGTGCATCATATGGACACTTCTGAGGGGGGAGGTGCTTCTGGGAACTAGGATGGCAGTACTCACAATGATGGGGACAAGGGTACAGGGCCTACGGGTTCTACTCAGGCAGGAGAGATTGCTAAGGAGAAGGCACCGGGGTCTGTTCCAACTAATATGCTGCAGCTTGGATCTTTAGGAGCTTTCTCAGCGCCTCCTCATCTTTGGAGCGACCGAGTGGATCTGGACGATCCGCCGGAGCACTCCTCGCCGGTGTTTGTGGGGTCTGACTCGTTGCTAGGGATGGACGGACTGGGAGGATCTGGTGGGCAGGAGGTCTTTGTTACTCCCCCTTCATCGCCGTTGCTTAGGTTGGAGGTGATAGACGGGATGGATGGTTCAGCGGTCGGTGGCGAGCAGGTGGCCCGGCCTTCGTTCGCCGAGTCTTCACTTGCTTCGGGGGGGCTCACGGCTGGCTCGGTGGCTTTGGGCATCTTGGAGGCTCGGGCGGACCTTGGAGAGGCATGTGGGCAGGTGGTTCCGTCTATGGTGGAGGTGGCTGCGACGGTGGTCTCGGTTGGAGGTGACGGGCAGCAGGCCCGGCACTCCGAGTTGCCGTCGCTGTCGGCGCCGAGGACGAACTCAGTGTTCCCTCCCTTGAGGCCAGATGCTTGCGGAGGGGTAGGCGTGTAGGAGGCCTCCGTATCCCCTCTTGCCAGGTCGCGTTCGGCCTCGGAGGGCGGGTCGGGAGGTGTGGCTGTTTTATCGCCAAACTCCCCGGATCGCCCTAGGATGGTCTCGCCGGTCTCGGCTTTCGGCGAGACTTCCGTGGACAGGCCACGGGAGTTGTCGCCGTCTTGTGGTGCTGCGTCGGTGTTCCCGGCCCAGGTCACCGCTGTTGGGGGATGAGCAGGAGGCCTTTCCCCTACCAGAGCTTCACGCGAGGAGGTTATCGCCTTTGGTGGGATCCCGGATCCTGTCTCTAAGGGGAGGCGGATCAGCGGGAGGCTGCAGGAGCAGCCAGACGTTGATGACATGTAGCTGAGGTGTGCTATGAGGGCGGCCAAGCTGCGTGACGTCGAGATCTCCACTGGTATGTCTGTTAATAAATCTAATTCAATTATGCATTTTACCAATGATGAGATTGTTCACAATGCAAACCAACTAGGAGTATCACTTGGTAACAATGATATAGAGATCTCTAGGTCTGTTAATGACATTCTTGATTTGGAAGCTGAACGAGCGTTAGAATTGATTCGTCATATAGCTGCCGTTAAGCCTATGAATGAGTCGGAGATAGATGCGCTTGGGGTTAGGGCTCTTGATGGTTTGTGTGCCGATCTTGACCCTGCGTTGCCGGAGAAGGAGGAGGAGGGGTATGCCTATCCTGAGACCTCTATCCATGTAGATGAGTCTTGGGTGATTGCGGCAGAGCCCGAGTGTGGTGACCGATATGATGATCGCATTAAGCCTAAATGGAGTTGGAAACGGAAGGTTTATCCAGCGTCGGTTGTGCGTAGAAGTGCTAGGATCCGTACCTCTAAAAAATTTCATGATGAAATATGAGAGGCATTTTCTGGAATAGCAGAGGTCTTAAAGACTTGGCTAAAAGAAGGTTTCTAGCGGATGCTTCTCTTGAACATCATTTGGATTTTATTGCTTTGTCTGAGACTGGAAGAGGCAGCTTCACTCCACAATTTCTTAGCACTTTATCTGGGGGGGCGTAGATTTCGACTAGCATTGCCTCCCCCCTCGAGGAAGATCCGGTGGGGTTTTACTTGGGGTTAAGTGTGAAACCTTGGAAGTTCGTAGTGTAGTTCTGGGAGAGTTTGCGGTAAAGTTTCGGGTCAGAACTAAGGTCGATGGATTTGATTGGGCTTTGGTCGCGGTTTACGAAGCCGCGCAACCAGAACTCAAGCCAGATTTCTTGGCCGATCTCGTCCGTGTCTGCGGTAATGAGCAACTCCCTGTCTTAGTGAGGGTGATTTCAACATTATTCGAAGAAGGGAGGAAAAGAATAATGAGAATTTTGACGGCAGATGGTCGTTTATGTTCAATACTATCATTGAAAGCTTGGATCTCAGAGAGATAGAGCTCTCAGGTAGGAGATTCACTTGGGCTAACTCATTACCGGTACTGACTTTTGAGAAGCTTGACTGTGTTTTAGCTAGTGTCGAATGGGAGCAGAAGTTTCCCCTGGTAACAGTGCAGGCGTTGACACGAGGTATCTCGGATCACACGCCGCTACTTGTTGACTCGGGGGCTCAAACTCATGTGGGTAACAAGAATAGTTTCTCGTTTGAACTTGCATGGTTTGAAAGAGAAGGTTTCCTTGAGTTGTTAGCTGGAGAGTGGGCTAAAGACTCAGGAGGAAGGTCACCCATTGAGCGTTGGCAATGCAAGATTCGTCATCTTCGAAGGTTCCTTCGTGGATGGGCTAAGCATACGCATGGGATATATAAGGCGGAGAAGGAGCGACTCCTTCTACTTATTCAGACCCTTGAAGTAAAAGCTGAAACTTCCATCTTAGACACCAGTGAGCTGGAAACTAAGATGGAGGCTGAGTTGCGGCTGAAAGAGCTTCTTCGCAAGGAGGAATTGAAGTGGGCGTTGCGAGCTAAGGTTCGCAAAATCGTCCTAGGCGAGGATAACACTCAATTCTTTCATATGATTGCTAATGGGAAGCATCGTAAGAAGAGAATTTTCCAATTAGAACAAGATGAAGGAACGATAGTTGGTCAAGAAAAATTGAAAGTTTACATTACCAACTATTATAAGCAGTTGTTTGGACCTCCGGAAGATAATTTTGTGTCTTTAGACGAGTCAAGGGTTGAGGATGTTCCTCAACTTGAGACTGACGAGAATGAGATTTTGACTGCTCCCTTCACGGAGAAAGAGGTGTTTGAGGCCATCACACAAATGAAAAATAATAAGGCTCCAAGACCGGATGGGTTTCTGGCGGAGTTTTATAAAAAGTGTTGGCACTTCATTAAGGGAGATCTGTTGCCGATGTTTCATGAGTTTTTTAATGGACAACTTCATTTGTTTAAGCTGAATTTTGGAACGATAACTCTTCTTCCTAAGAAGACAGAGGCCGTTCGCATTGAGCAGTTCAGGCCTATATGTCTGCTTAATGTTAGTTTCAAAATCTTCACCAAGGTTGGGACAAACAGACTTACGCAGATTGCGCATTCAGTTGTGCAACCGTCCCAAACTGCTTTCATGCCAGATAAAAATATCCTTGAAGGGGTTGTCGTCTTGCATGAAACGCTCCATGAGATTCACTCAAAAAAACTAGATGGCGTTGTTTTTAAAGTGGATTTTGAAAAGCATACGATAAAGTTAAATGGCCTTTCCTTCAACAGGCTTTGCGTATGAAAGGATTTGACATAGCCTGGAGAAAACAGATTGAATCCTTTACGCAAAAAGGGAGTGTAGGGATTAAAGTGAATGACGATATAGGTCACTATTTCCAGACACACAAAGGGTTAAGGCAAGGAGATCCCATGTCACCGATCCTATTCAACATAGTGGTTGATATGCTGACTATTTTAATAGGACGGTCTAAGGATGCGGGGCAGGTACGTGGCCTTGTTCCACATCTAGTTGATGGCGGTATCTCCATCCTTCAGTATGCTGATGATACTATCATCTTTATGGAGCATGACTTGGCGAAAGCGAGAAACATGAAGCTTGTGTTATGCTTATTTGAACAATTGTCCGGGCTCAAAATTAACTTCCACAAGAGCGAATTGTTCTTTTTTGGGAGAGCTAATGATGACCAGGAGGCGTATAAACAATTGTTCGAATGTGAATTGGGCACGTTACCGTTCACGTATTTAGGTATACCCATTCATCATCGTAAGCTGACTAACAAAGAGTGGAAATACATCGAGGATCGTTTTGAGAAGAAACTGAGCTGTTGGAAAGGGAAGCTTATGTCATATGGAGGGCGATTAATTTTGATTAATTCGGTCCTCACCAGTATGCATATGTTTCTCCTATCCTTTTTTGAGGTCCCGGTGGGTGTCAGGAAGAGGCTAGACTTCTATCGATCTCGTTTCTTTTGGCAGAGTGATGAGCTTAAACGAAAGTATCAGCTTGCTAAATGGGATATAATCTGTAGGCCGAAGGACCAAGGGGGTCTAGGTAGTGAAAATCTGGAAGTCAAAAATAGATGTCTCCTTAGCAAGTGGTTGTTTAAACTTTCGTCCAAGACGGGGGATATTTGGGCTCAGATTTTGCGAAATAAGTATCTTCAATCTAAAACCTTGGCCCAGGTGATAGTGAGGCCGACTGACTCACCATTTTGAAAAGGCTTGATGAGAGTCAAGCCACTCTTTTTCAACAGGACAAGGTTCTTAGTCGGCAATGGAGCTAATACGAGGTTCTGGGAGGATTCGTGGCTTGGGGAGACTCCCCTTGCACTTCAATATCCTACTCTGTACAACGTTGTTCAACGTAGAGAAGCTTACGTTGCAACAGTTCTACAATCCACTCCCCTCAATATTATTTTTCGGAGGACACTAGTTGGAAATCGTTGGGAGGCCTGGCTTCATCTTGTAAGACGTTTGATGGATGTCCAGCTGTCTCAGCAGCCAGATCAGTTGTATTGGAAACTAACTAAGAACGGTGTGTTCTCGGTCAAATCCATGTATGTGGACGTCATAAATTCTAGCGCCATTCCTTCATCGAAGCACGTTTGGAAAGTAAAGGTACCTTTGCGAATCAAAGTGTTTATGTGGTTCGTGCATAAACAAGTTATTTTGACTAAGGATAATCTGGCAAAACGCAATTGGGTGGGTTCTGCTAGATGTAGTTTTTGTGACCATAACGAAACTATCAAACACCTCTTTCTTGATTGTCCGCTGGCTAAGATTCTATGGCGGTCGGTTCATATTGCTTTTAATATTAATCCGCCTACTTCCATCAACATGTTATTTGGAACACAGCTTGATGGGGTTGCCTCCGATATAGTGAAGCACATTCGTATTGGCGTTTGTGCTTTATTATGGGCAGTCTGGAACTGCAGAAATGATTTGGTTTTTAACAGATCAACGAACATTTACTTTTTGCAGGTTATCTTCAGGGCCACAACGTTGATCCGTATGTGGTCGCTACTCACTCCGACGGAGGCCAGGGAGCGTTTGGTTACTGATTCTACCCGATGGGGGATGGTAGCTCGGGATATTTTCTATCGGTTTGGATGGCGGTCATGCAATAGGATAGGCATGTAGTGCTCCTATTTTTATTTGCCAGCCGGTTCTGGCTTTCTGTTTAGCTCTTATGATCGTTTGTTTTATTTTTTACTTCGAGACTTGGAGACTTGTTGCTGGTTTTTTTAATAATATGAGCCGTATGCATTTTTCTGATGCAGAGACTGGGGTAAAACCCCTTTTCAAAGAAAAAAAAAACGAAACTTGGACCAATAAAAACCAGGTTAATATTCAATTTATATGATGTGAAATCAAAATTATATATAAGTATGTGATTGGTACTATTGGTATTATTGACACAAATTCGTGCAGGGAGAAAGTGATAAGAGGCTCTCTCGGTAACTTCTACTATTGTATTGCTAACTATACAGGGAAAAGTGCAAGCAAAGGCCGGGCTCCATAGAGTCCTTTATTTTTTTCCGGAGAAAATACATTTTCTATACCTAAAGAAATTCTGATATAGTCGTAGTATACATGTATAAAATTTCATGAACATACATATTCATATGTGATCTAAACAAAAAAGACAAATACTTAAAATAGGTTTTTCGTTTGTCGTATTTGCGTCAGATATTTGTCTTTTTTGTGTAGCATGCAAATAATCAAATTAGTTGATAATTTTGTACAAACTTGAAGAATATACAGATGACATTGATTGAGACTTCTATTATTTTTCCGAAAAACAAGCTCCATGTAGCTCGGTCTTTGCAACGTCACTCTCTAACTAAAGTTGCTTCCACCTTGGAATTAGCCAATTTCACTTGATAACAGTGAATTCGAATTTGACTCTTTTTTTAATATTTTATTGTCGGTAGCCTGACGATGAAAATTGGCTGGAAATCTTGTGGTGCTGAAAAACAAGGGCAGGAAATATACAAGTGAAATCATGATTATAAATAAGTATGTTATTGGTATTATTGACACAACTTCGTGCATGGAGAAAGTGATAAGAGGCTCTCAGTAACTTCAACTATTATATTGCTAATTAGAGTTGCTTCCAACTTTGGATTTAGCCAATTTTCGCTTCATAGCAGTGAATTCGAATTTGACTATCTTTATTTAATATTTTATGATGGGTAGTTTTGCAATGAAAATTGGGTGAGAATCCTACGGCGCTGCAAAACATTGTCAAGAAATAAATAAGTGAGTCAAGCACCCAACGGGCAAGGCGCCAACACCACCAGCACACACACACAGCAAAAAGATCAACAATTTTTTTTGATGGTTTCCTAATCCTATAGGATTCAAGAGGACACATCATTCCGATTCTATATTCCTGCATTTTGAGAATCATGCGAATCAAAGACGCACCCCTAATTTTGTCAAGATATAATTGCTAATAATGTCATTGTGTGACATAATGGCTAGCAATGTTATTATCTCCTACCTTACGTGCCCGGAAATGACGTATTTTGTGTAGTTAAGACAAATCTTGGACCATATATTTGTGTTGTATTTCTGATTTGAAATCATAGTTATAAATAAGTATGTTTTTGGTACTACTGTCAACACTAATTTGCTGCACGGAGAAAGTGATAAGAGGCTCAACTATTATACTCCGTATTTGCTAAATTAGAGTTGCTTCCGCCTTTGGAATTAGCCAATTTCGCTTTATAGCAGTGGAGTTCGAATTTCACCAAATATCTTCCTTTCAATATTTTACTACCGAAGCAAAGGGCGAGAAATTAGAAAAACAAGTGAGCGGAGCACCCAACGGGGGAGGCGCGTTCGGCCGGACGCCAACACCTCCGGCACAGGCAGCAAACGGATCGACAGGAGAGAGAGGAGGGAGGGTGGGACGGGAGTGGGAGCACGACAGTGATCACCTCGGCTCCATTAGAAAACTCCGCCCGAGGAGCACATCGCTGCGGCAGGAGGAAGAACAAAGAGTAAACAAAGAGACAAGCAAGCAAGCAGATCCACTGCGACAGTGGCTGCTGCGGGGCACTGTATTTTACTACTCCTGGTAGGAGATTTGAATCGAGTCCAGGTCCAACACTGACAGGAGCCTGCCCGAGAGAGAAGCCGGCCACGGCAAGACACCAACCCCACCTCCCCCTCTCTCGCCTCACCTTTCAAACCACTCCACTCCGCCGCAACCCTCCATCTTTCCCGGCGCCGGCGTCACGCTTCCTCTCGAGCTACCGTTGCGGCGGCCATGGCTGACAAGCACCCCGTCGTCGTCGTCGTCGTCGTCTTCCTCCCGCTGCTCGGACTCTGCTCCTGCGCCAATGTGAGCCGTCCGTTCAAGCTTCACCATGGTGTTCGGTGGCGGCGCATAGCCTGCCATGGCTGCGTGTTTACTCATTTCTTGGCCTGCCGATCTGCAGGTGCACATTGTGTACATGGGGGAGCTGCACCCGGAGCTGGTCCGGGACTCGCACCACGGCATGCTCGCCGCCGTCCTCGGCAGGTGAGCTCATCTTCATCCATGGTCGCTAATTACTTTGGAGCGCGCCTCAAGAACTCAAGAGCTGGCTGTGATTTCGCAGCAAGCAGGCGGCCGAGGACGCCATCCTCTACAGCTACAGGCACGGCTTCTCCGGCTTCGCCGCCGTGCTCACCAACGCGCAGGCGGCGCAGCTCTCCGGTGAGCGGCCGGGCATGCACATCTTGCCGTTGTTCATAACAAATTAATTGCTCTGCTAACTGTTTCTCCTTTTGCTCTGGTTATTAAATCAAAAAGATTGGCCTGGGGTTGTGCGGGTGGTTCGGAACCGGGTGCTTGACCTGCACACCACCAGGAGCTGGGACTTCATGCGGGTGAACCCGTCGCCGTCCGGCGGGAGCGGAATCCTCTCCGGCAGCAAGTTCGGGGAGGACTCCATCATCGGTGTGCTAGACACAGGTGAGGCTGCAGTTCTTCAGTTGCAGCAGAAATCAGAACTGACACTGACACTGCAATGTGATGACTGAGGTTTTTCTTGGGATCTTAACTTTTCAGGGATATGGCCGGAGTCAGCCAGCTTTAGAGACGATGGCATCGGCGAGGTTCCGCGGAGGTGGAAAGGGCAATGCGTCGCCGGAGAAAGGTTCAATGCTTCCAACTGCAACAGGTTAGCATGCCTGCTCTTTTCTTTCAGCTCTTGCTTACCTTTTGCTTGTGAGAATGTACCATCCTGGTGGTGACTTCAGATTCATGATAGGATAGGAAAATAATAGGCGCGAAGTGGTTCGTCAAAGGGTACCAAGCCGAGTACGGGAAGATGAACACGACTGACATCCACGAGTACATGTCGGCAAGGGATGCTGTCGGGCATGGGACGCACACGGCATCCACTGCTGCCGGCGCTCTAGTGCCCGACGCCAGCTTCCGGGGGCTTGCCAGTGGTGTGGCGAGGGGAGGGGCACCAAGGGCTAGGTTGGCTGTTTACAAGGTGTGCTGGGCTACTGGTGATTGTACCTCTGCAGACATCCTTGCTGCCTTCGATGCTGCCATACACGACGGTGTCGATGTGCTCTCGGTTTCCCTCGGCCAAGCACCACCTCTCCCTGCTTATGTTGATGATGTCCTGGCCATTGGATCGTTCCACGCAGTCGTGAGAGGGATCACGGTGGTCTGTTCTGCAGGAAACTCCGGTCCTTATTCAGAGACAGTGATCAACTCTGCACCATGGGTTCTAACCGTTGCTGCGGGCACCATTGATCGGACTTTCCTCGCAAAGATCACCCTGGGCAACAATAGTACTTATGTGGTAAGAGTTTCATCTGAATTATCGGTTTGAATTTATGGTTTCAAACTGTTGATATATCCCTGTCTGCTTCTGGCATTCTCATGTACCATGGTTGCAGGGCCAAACAATGTATTCTGGGAAGCATGCCGCGACAAGCATGCGTATAGTATATGCTGAAGACGTTTCATCTGATAATGCTGATGATACTGATGCAAGGTAAGCTTCGTCATCCTTGTTCGGTTCTTTATCGATCCTAAAATACACTCCCTTTTTCTTTTTGGCTAATGCCTCTGCAGAAGTTGCACTGCAGGATCTTTGAATGCTACTCTAGTAAAAGGAAATGTGGTGCTCTGCTTCCAAACAAGAGGACAGCGAGCATCCCAGGTGGCAGTAGAGACCGTAAAAAAGGCCCGTGGTGTAGGAGTCATCTTCGCGCAGTTTTTAACCAAAGATATAGCATCTGCTTTTGATATTCCCCTTATTCAAGTAGACTATCAAGTTGGAACAGCCATACTTGCATATACTACTAGCACGAGGTACATAAAACAGTATTGTATATGATTCCGTAGTTGCGAAAAAACTGAATTTATGATGTTCTAGTGTCTGTTGAGCCATGTTGAGATTTGTTTTTCTACATAAACAGAAACCCAACGGTTCAGTTTGGCTCCGCAAAAACAATTCTTGGAGAACTGATAGGCCCTGAAGTTGCATACTTCTCATCTAGGGGCCCAAGTTCTCTGACTCCATCAATTCTGAAGGTAATTACATCCCACAGCTGACCACCCAAGTTTGTCCTTAATGCATTCTACTAAGCTTAAACTCCAAATAAACACGCTTCTTCTCTTGCCATCTAACTTCTGCAGCCAGACATAACTGCCCCGGGTGTAAACATTTTGGCTTCATGGTCACCTTCTGTAGCCTTATCATCGGCCATGGGATCTGTGAATTTCAAGATTGATTCTGGAACTTCAATGTCGTGCCCGCACATTTCAGGCGTGGCCGCTCTTCTCAAATCAATGCATCCTAATTGGAGCCCAGCTGCAGTAAAATCGGCAATGGTCACAACAGGTAATGGTCATATGCTTCACCTTGTCACACATATTCTCCCCCTAACTAACAGGTATACACCTTTGTAGCCAATGTCCGTGACGAGTATGGATTCGAGATGGTATCTGAAGCAGCGCCCTACAAGCAGGCGAATCCCTTCGACTATGGAGGTGGCCATGTGGATCCAAATAGGGCTGCACACCCTGGTCTTGTGTACGACATGAGACCATCTGATTACGTGCGCTTCCTTTGCTCCATGGGCTACAACAACTCAGCCATCGCCTCCATGGTTCAGCAGCACACACCCTGTCAACATTCGCCAAAATCGCAGCTGAACCTGAACGTCCCATCCATCACCATTCCTGAACTGAGGGGCAAACTGTCGGTGTCGAGAACGGTCACCAATGTCGGCCCAGTCACGTCCAAGTACAGAGCCCGTGTGGAAGCACCTCCAGGGGTGAACGTCACCGTGAACCCCTCGCTCCTGACCTTCAACTCGACAGTCAACAGGTTAACATTCAAGGTGGCATTCCAGGCCAAACTGAAGGTTCAGGGGAGGTACACCTTCGGCAGCCTGACATGGGAGGACGGCACACACACGGTGAGGATCCCTTTGGTGGTTCGGACGATGATCAATAGGTTCTATGTGAACGCATGAATAAGTAACACCTTTGTAGTGTGTACCGGTGTCGTCGTCGGTCATGAGAACAAACGATGTAACAAACTCGCTAATCTCTCCTGATTCTAATAGCATTGGTGATTGGTTGGGGCTTCTTGGCTAGAGTTTTACTATAGTGAAATAATATTTTGTCGCACCAAATTTGGCCAATTTCAGCAGTATCTGCAACATGAATTGAAGAGTCGCAATAGAAAAGAACTTCTATTTGATAACCAGGAGCATCTTTGGCGACACAAAATTGACCAATTTTAGCAGCAAGTATGTGTAAACATGAATTGAACTGCTGCAGAAAGGAACTTGTATTCATAATCAGGGGCATCTTTGGTCACACAAAGAATGATGAGCAGCAAGTACAAATTGCAGCATACACGGTGAGAATACAATGGATGTTTAGCTGTAATGCTGTGAGTAATGCTGACATATCTTACACGACCAAGAATCCAATTTGTGAACAGGAGAGGTCAAAGCATACACATACGGGTCCTGAATCCTGGGGTCTCACGATTTGATCTTCTTCTCGTCGGCGGAGGCCTTGTCGCCGCTGGGATCAGCGGCGGAGGAGTGAGCGGCGAGGGCCTTCTGGTAGTCCTGGAGCTCGTCGTAGTAGATGTCCCAGACGCAGCGGACGCAGCCGCTGCCGCAGCAGTCGCCGGGGAGCGGCTTCTCGGGCGGCTCCGGGGCCGGGGTCGCCGGCGCGTCGGTCTTCTTGGCGTCGGCCATGGTGGGCGCCGTAGGGAGGCGGCGGGATAGGTGGATGAGAGGGCGCCCCGGCGCGGGGAAGAGAGGCGGGATCGGAGAGGCCGGGCCGCGGAGGACGGCGCCCAGCATGCGGGCGGGGGGAAGGGGAAAGCGATGGGAAGTCGTTTCCCGATTGGTTGGCTGGAGTTTAGAGGGAGGACGAGTCCAACTGGCGCAAGCGATCGAGCGGAGGGAACACACACGGCGGCGCGTCGTGTTTGGCGAAAACTCTTAAAAAGCACTGCCATGGACAAAAAAAATTAGGAAGGAATTAGATGTGCTCTAGTTATTGCACATCTAAATGAGTGAATCAAGCATAAAAAAAAGAAAAAAAATATTCACACGAATCTCGATGTAAGATCAATGATATATGACTTAGATATCTAGACGTGCTTTAGCAAAACTGTTTTAAATACGACCAAAGAAACATTGTTTGGCACATGACGCAACCAACAAGCGGTGCTATCTCGTAACGCCGTAGATTAGCAAGGTAATGAGAAAATCTATTTTGATTGCGTGCAATTTTCAACGAAATAAATTGACGGTTCTCCAAGATGCTTTTGATCTTCAACACCAAGTGTCCATAAGAGGAACGCTCCATGACTGGTTGGTTAGCGCAGCGACGTAGTAGAATTGTTCGATTAGATCATGAAGCTATGATTGTTGTAGGCTTAGTGCATTCCTTTCCGTCATCACACTAGGTTTGGCTTCGAGGGCATTATTGTAATGAAACTAAAATTTGTAAGCCAAAATGGTTACAACCCCTCTGAATCTCTAAGCACCATTCCAGTACCCGCTTTACCAGTTTCTTTCACGAACGACCCGTCAACCGAGAGCGCCACCTAGTTAGGAGGTGGCGGAGGCCATGTGGGGCTCTACTTAGACTGCTTCGAAGGATCACTGCAAGTGGATACTTCGATAGATGCCTTTCCTTTTATTGTACTTTTAATAGACTGCTTCTCTTTGTGAGCCGAGGAGGAAAAGTAGCTGCATAGGTAATCTCACCTCAGTGTCAAGAAGCATATAATTACAGAGACACCATATCCTCCAATCAACTTGATGATTTTTTTGCAATAAAGCCCCCCTCCTGCACCCCTGAACTTTTATTAAGCCAAGGCAGAAACCATCATTAGACAAAGCTTAACCTCAGTGCGGGCCAAATGTAGCTGCAGCAGAATAACACGGTTTTAAACTTCGCCCTTACAAACAAACATGGAAACACTCAACATGATACATTGATGATCAACAAAACAAGCTATCGAGCACCACTACAGGTCACTAGACGAAGCAATCCTAAGCAGCTCGCCTCGCCAATGATCGAGCAGCCTTAAGCATCAAAGAAGAAGAGCATCGTGATTGTCTGAACACAAGATCTTCCATTGCCTGACCACAAGCCGGCCAAATCTAGGATGCATTGCATGCTTCACCACTTTCACCCCTAGAACACAGTCATTTTGCAAAAGCCATAAGCCCCACAAGGTAGCTGAGGAAACCAAGTTAAGAACTTCATTTTTTTATGCTTCCAGAAAGGAATCAGAGAAGTGAAAGAACTGGGCATAGAAATGCAAACACACCCAACAATGACAGACACAATTTCCTTTGCAATAATGCAATCAAAGAATAAAATGTTGTATGGTTTCAATCTCACTATAGAAAACACAAGAGGTGTCATCCACATGCCTCCTCTTAGCAAGATTATCCCAAGTTAAGCTCTTATTGTTAAAATAAGCCAAAGAAACACCTGGATGTTAGGTGGAGCTTTAATTCTCAGAGGAGACCCCCCAAAGTTCACCATCTTGTAAAGGGATTTAACAAAGTATTTACGAGAAGGTTCCAACATCCAAACTGGTTGATCTTTACTATCAAAAAAATTAAACATCTTAAGCATATGAACTAATTCAAACCATCTAGACAAAGTAAACTCACCCACACATCTCCTAAATGTAAGATGAAGGGTCTCCCCATCCCAGACTTGTTCAATAGTACCATCTTGTATGTTGGCAGATCTCAAAGTGATCCCAAAAAAGGTTTTGAGGGAGCAATCCCCTGTCCAAATGTCATGTCGGAAGGCCACATACCGCCCATCCCTAGGAAACCATTTATAGAAGGTTTTTGCAGCATTAAAAGCCTAAGAAATACTTTTCCAGAAGGGAGAACCCATCCTAGGTTTATCCCAAAAAAAATAGGTTTGTTAGTAGCATATTTAAAGCAAAGGAGCTTTTTACAGTCACTATCTCTCTCATCATAAAACCTCTTACTCCAAGAGGCAAGCAAAGCCAAATTGAAATCCCTAAGATTAGTACTCCCATCCACCAAATCTTTTCTTCCTCGAGATAAGCCCCCAATTAGGCAAATAATACTTGTGTTCATCTCCCGAGTTGCCCTAGAAAAAGTGAGGCATTCGAGAACTAATGGCTTCAATAGGCCACTTGGGAAATTTCATAACAGACATTAAATAAGTAGGGATATTGGCAATACAGGTAGTAAGCAAAAAAAGTGTGCCCCTATAAAACAGATTCCTACCCAGCCAGCCAGAGATATTTTTGATGATCCTGTCAATTAGGCTGGAGGTCTTCCCTCCTAAGTTTTTTGAAGTGTAAAGGAACACCCAGATATTTGAAAGGGAAATCCCCTATCATAAGAACTGGGCAAAACATTTAGAAATTTCCTCATCCATATGGATAGTATGGAGATCACTCTATTAATGAAAGTTAACTTTTAAACCAGAGAGCTTTTCAAAGCAGGTCAGAGCCCACTTCATGTTCCTAGCATGTTCCAAGAAGCATCTAGGAAGAGGATGGCGTCATCAACATATTGTAGGCTAACACCAACACTAGGGCCAACATTTGGAAGGAGACTAACAATCAACCCACGATGAACAACTTTGGATAACATCTTAGAAAAGACATTGGCCACCAAATTGAAAATTAAAGGAGAGAGGGGGTCACCTTGTTTTAACCCCCCCCC